>NC_080175.1:34529045-34774433 GCF_950295315.1 Erinaceus europaeus
ATGTCCTTGTCTATCTTTTATTACTTTATTTAATTTAAAATCTACCGGGTCTGAGATGAGAATGGCTGTTCCTGCCCTTTTTTTGTGGTCCATTAGCCTGTATGATTGTTTTCCATCCTTTCACTTTAAGTCTGTGTTTATCTTGTTAGACAGATGGGATTCTTGCAAGCAGCATATGGTTGGGTTATGTTTTCTGATCCATCCCCCCACCCTGTGCCTTTTGATGGGTGAGTTTAAGCCATTGACGTTCATTGATATTATGGATTTAATGTATTGCAGTGGCTTTGTTCAAAAAAAAATTGTTTGCTCTGATATATTGCAAGTATTATAGTGATTTTCTTGTTTATAAGAGGTTTTAGAACCTCTTTCAGAGCTGGCTTGGTGATGGTTTCCTCCTTTAACTGTGGTTTGTCTAAGAAGGTTTTGATCCCTCCATCTAGTTTGAATGAAAGTCTAGGAGGATATATCATCCTTGGTTGAAACCCTTTTTCATTCAGGGCTCCATAGATATCTTGCCATTCCCTTCTGGCTTTTAGAGTTTGAGTGGAGAAGTCTGCTGGTAATCTTATGGGTTTTGCCTTGTATGTGACTTTTTGTTTCTCTCTTGCAGCCTTTAGGATCCTTTCTTATCCTTACGTCTTCTCATTGTGACTATGATGTGTCTTGGTGTCTTCAGGTCTGGGTTGATTCTGTTTGGTACTCTCTGGGCCTCTTGACTCTTGATGTTCTTTCTGTTATTCAGGTCAGGGTAGTTTTCTTCTATTATTTCCTCTAGAATGTTTGCTTCCCCCTCCTCTCTTTCTTCCTCTGTCAGGCCAATTATATGAATGTTACTTCTTTTGAGATCATCCCATATGTCTCTGTTGTTGTTTTCAGTGTCTCTCAATCTCTTTTTAAGCTCTTTCATCTCTTCATTTTCTCTAACTCATTCTCTGTCTGACTAAATCTCTTTTCTGCTTCTGTTAGCCTGCTTTCCCTTGCCTTAGCTTCTTTCTTCATTACAGCTATTTCAGCTTTCAGTGCTCTAATTGCCTCAAGATACTCAATATTTTCCTTGTGGGTCTCAACTGTTGTTTCCCTAATACTGCCATTCCTTTCCTCCAATGTTGTTTTCATTTCTGTGATTAATAAGTTTATTATTGCTTGCATACTTTTCTTATCTATGGTTACTTCTGGCTGATTTGTAGTTTCTTCTAGGCTCTTGTCTTCATTCATTGGAGAAGCAATTTATTTTTTTTTGATCTACCCATTTTTTTGATTTATTTGTTTCTTTTTTTATATGCTCTGTTGTTCCTCAGTTGTTGTGTCTTGAGTCCAAGCAACACTGTACTAAATACCTTTATGACAATTGCACTCACCAACCTCAGGAATTACAGTAGCAACTGAAACAAGTATTGAAGCAGTTTAATCATTACCAGTTAGCCTAAAATTTCTCCAGTCCATGAAAAAATAGTAACCAAATTCCAGTGAATAAGAAAGAGAGAAGAAAGAAGGGATAGCAAGAATAGACAGTCATGCAAATCTACTATCCACTGTATATTCTAGGTGTAACAAGAGGGGAAAGGGAACTAGAGCAGAGATATACACATAGAGAGTCCACTCTGAGTCAGATTTCTTTCCCATAATAATTCACAAATTCAGAAAGGCAAAGAAGAAGGAAGGAAGAAGTGTATGACCATATTAAAAAAAAAGAAACATAAAAAGAAAAAGATAGAAGGGACAAGAGAGGGAAAAGGGAAAAGATAAGAAAAAGAGCTGTAATTAAAGAGCAGTGAAAACAAAGGTTTTTTTATTACTTTATTTTAAATTTAATTTATTTTTTTTGGATTAGCTAAGAGGGGGAGGGAGGGGAATGTCTGTAGAGGAGGTATGATTAAGGAGACAATTTCCTCCCACAATAGATAAGATGCCCACTCCCCTAGCTCTGAAATATATGCTAAGAGTTAATTCTGACCAACCTAAAGGGGGGGAAGATATATGCCTTTATATAATATTAATAGTAAAATAGAGCCGGGTAAAATAAAATAAAATAAAAACCCTGTCCCAGATTACCTCATACCTTGTGATCAGAGGCAGCTGATTGTTAAGAATGAGAAAAGAAAAAAAAACCCTCAGGACTAGACAAAGATTGTTGAAATAGACAGTTATGCAAATCTACTATCCACTGTATATTCTAGGGGTGGCTAAAGGAGGAAGGAAATTTGAGCAGAGACACTCGCAGTGAGAGTCACACTGAGTCAGAATTCTTTCCCAAAATAATTCCTAAATGTGTATCAGTGAATTCAAAAAAGCACACTGTTTGGTGGTGTGGGGGCTGGGGACTGTGACTTTGGAAGCTATAGGATTAAGGAATAAAGGATGACAAGAATGAGAAAAAGAAAAAATAATAAAGAGAGAGAGAAAAAAGAAAAAGATAAGAAAAAGAATAGTCATAAAAGAGCAGTGAAAGGAAAGGTTTTTTAAAAAATTTATTTATTTTTAATTATTTTATTAGCTATGTGGGGTGTGGTGGGGGGGCTGGCTACTTAGAAAGAAAAAAGGCCAGAGGTTTCAGAAGGGTATAGACTTAGAATGAATGATACTCCCTGGTGAGACAGGAATTTGGTAAAGACAGAAGCTCAGCGGGGGAGCCTGCTCAGAGCTGATCCCCAGGGACTGGTTATGGGGGGTGGCCTAGGGGGAGGAGGTGTGCTTAATAATTAAAAGGAAAAAAAATATTTTCCTTTTTTTTCTACTCTAATTCTTAACCCAAATTAAGTTATAGTCACCTCCTTGCTGTCACCGCTAAGATCCCTTTTTGACTGGCTTACTAAAGGCAGAAAATCCTACCATTTCCAGAAGATGTGGTCAGAGATCAAGCCACTAGCAGCTTCTCAGTCTGCCATCTTCCGGGAACCCCCTCATCCGTGGTTTTTAATATAATAGTTGCATGTATTTATTGACTTCTTGTTAGTACCTGGATCTTGTAGATGTGTAATTCCATGTACTTCATTTGTTTTTCTTATTTCAGATAAACGGAGAGAAGACACAAGAAGGAAGAGATATCATAACATTACACCATCCATCTGAGGAGTTTCCTAGGCTTCCTAATGTTCTTTCATATTGTCAATATTCAGAGTAGGACCCCTAGGATGGGTCCTGAAATTGGAGCAGCTTGGAACATTCCTACTCATAACCACAGCATGTGAGCTCAGATCTACAAGAATGCAGAGGTCACATAGGCTCCTAAGCTGAATATGGGCCCCAAATCAGATCAAATGACTGGGGTTTACTGTTAACAATATTTATACATCTTTCCCATATTTGGGAGCTACTTTCTTCCCTGATCCAGCTTTCTGGTCCTTTTTCCAGCCATGACATCATCTCCCCAGACAATAACTTGGATACACCTGCATATCAGATCAGGCTCAAGGAAAAAAAAAAAAAAAACTAGTATAGTCAGGGGCTCTTTGGAATATAAATTAAATAGGGCTACTAACTATCTACAAAACAAAGACACCCCCCCAACTCTTCAGGTGAACTATTCCAGCCTTCAGGTTCATGATTAGTCAATAATTTGTTTGGCTCTGTTAACTCTTTTTTCAGCTACCAGGTTACACATCCTAACATGATGCCAAACAGACTTCCCTGGGCAGAAGACCCCCGCAGTGCGTCCTGGAGCCCCACCTTCCCAGACCCCGCTGCACTAAGGAAAGAGAGAGACAGACTGGGAGTATGGATGGACCTTGGATCTACAGGCCAACACCAATGTTCAGCGGGAAAGCAAATACAGAAGCCAGATTCCACCTTCTGCATCCTATAATAACCCTGTGTCCGTATTCCCAGAAGGATAAAGAATAGGATAGCTATCAGGGGAGGAGATAGGATATGGAGTTCTGGTGGTGGGAACTGTGTGGAGTTGTACCCCTCTTATCCTGTGGGTTTTGTCAGTTTTTCCTTTTTATTAATAAAAATTAAAAACAAAACTAAGGCCCCCTGCATAATAAGGGACACAGTCTGCAGGGTGAACCACTCACTGTTTAGTTTAATATTCTAGTATAAAAATAAGCACACTGGGAGTATGGACCGACCAGTCAATGCCCATGTTCAGCGGGGAAGCAATTACAGAAGCCAGACCTTCTACCTTCTGCAACCCACAATGACCCTGGGTCCATGCTCCCAGAGGGATAGAGAATGGGAAAGCTATTGGGGGAGGGGGTGGGGTATGGAAATTGGGCGGTGGGAATTGTGTGGAGTTGTACCCCTCCTACCCTATGGTTTTGTTAATTAATCCTTTCTTAAATAAATAAAAAAAAGCATATTTTTAGCATGCAAAACCTCTGTAAAGTAAGATACGGACACAAATTGATCTCATAATCTTACCACCGAAGGACACCTTTTTAGTACTGGTCAATATTTGTGAAGGCAGAAAAGGCAAATTTCTGTGTAATATTGACTGAAAGTTCTTACAGTATACCTTGAGAAAGATACTGTCATTCTCTAGACATTTATAAGAGCTTTCTCATTTATACATTGTCTGTTTTGTATTAACATACATAAGATAAAAAGACGATTATATAAATAGACTTAATCAGTGTCAGGATGTCCGAATGGTCATCCTGAAGTCTAAATAGACTTGATCTCAAAATCGATAGCATTAAATAAGTGATCATTGGAAATATGCCAGACTCCACTTCTCTCAATGGTAGTCAAATATCCATAGAGATAATATTTCAAAACAATATCCAATTTCTGGTAGTAATAAGGGAAATAAATAGAAGTTCTAACTGAACTTAAACTTTTATTTGTATCATAGAGTGAGTGCACAAGCAGTCTTAACAAGTCACTTTAAACTAGTTTGTAGATTAGACAAAATAGGAGTTTCCAACCCTCTAAGCAATAAACTGTTATTTATTTTTAATTAGATCTTCTACAATCTAGTCCCTTTAGAAAATCACTAAGAATCCCATGCATCACAAGCATAAAATTAATCCCTACTTTGAAAGAAAAAAATATACAAATATTTATACTTTAGATATGAAAATTCTTTGTATGAATTAAAACTAATGGTAAGTATAACAGGCAAAAACTACTTTATCAATGCAAATGTAGTTAGGTAAGGTCATTTGTCCCTGATTTTGTAGTAATTATACATTAATAGACTAGGATTTACAAAAATCTGCATTAAATGTGAAGGTGTATGATAAATGTAAAAAATTTTTAGTTCAAAATCGATTTCCTTCTTAATAAAACAAAGTTGATTTTGCTGATTTGTACTGATTCTCAGTTGCCCATCTTTGTTCTGTAGAAACTTAGACATAGAAAATAATATAGTCAGTATTCAATTGCTATTTATGAAAAAAAATACAATGTCAGTTCACAAAGAGTGTCAGAAAAAAAAATACTATGAGTTAAACTGCATTGCAGAATTCTTGGATCTGAGATTAGATATGCAAATTCTGTCAATCACTTATGCAACTCAGTTTTAATTTTCATTAACTTCTTTCCCTCTTGGAGTCTGTATCCTAAATAGTTGAGCAGAGGCTCTTGCTTAACTTATCTGAATTCATAATGTAAGTTACATATCTACACTCAAAGTATTCCCATACAAAAAAGCACTCATAATGGCAAATCTATAATTTGTGTGAACTTGTCATTTTCTTATCCTTTGTTCATCTAACTCAATTGTTTCATCTTTATTTAAAAAATGCATGTAGACATGTACCCCTCTTATCCTATGGTCTTGTCAATGTTTCCATTTTATAAATAATAAAAATGTGTATAGAGATTGAAATAGATACAGAGCTATAAAAACAGAGAGAGATGGAGAGGCTGATAAAGGCAGAATGTGAGAGGCAGAGAAAGAAGGAAACTTCTGTGAGTTAGGAATGCTGAAGGTATTAAAATTGAAGAATAAACAACATACATAAAAACACCCACACTTATTCAAAGACCCAGGTGATGGCAACAGCTTTCCAGGTATGGAAAGGCATAGAAACAGCTGTGACAGATTGGGTGTTGAAACTCTAAAAACAATGAGAGGGCAGTAAGAAAAACTGTGGATGGGGAATTCTGTGAGGTAAACTAAGGTGATAACAGACTAGAGAAGGAAACACATGTCAGGAGCCTGGAGTAGCAATGTCTAAGATGTCATGGTTTTGTGTTGGGCACTGGGTAGAGGTGGTGATCATGAGAGAGAGCAAGATATAGAACATTATGAAATTCTAGAGTTCCTTGATTTATATAATAGACAAACGTGACTAAGATAAGCCTTGCCCTATCTCCCCTCTCCAGCTTTTTTTTTTCAAAGTTAACATTTATTTTTTAATATTTTTATTTATTATTGGATAGAAACAGAGGAATTGAGATAGTTGGGGAGATAGGGAGAAAAATGACACCTGCAACCCTGCTTCACTACTTGTGAAGGTTTCCACATACCAACCATTTGATAATTTCACTGTACATCTCTATGTTCTGAACTACTATTCACAGTGCTATTTATAATCTTGGGTTATTTATCCTTCCTCAAAGGAAATGACTACATGGTCACATATTAATTTCAAAGAAGAACAATTAAGTCAGTGACATGTATAATTTGGTACTTACCAGAGTTAAACCATTCTTAGAACAAATAAAAGAAGCCACTTTAAATTGTTTTAAAAGAAAATTTAATTATCAAAATCCTTGGCACCGCTGAAGGACCTTTCCTAGTAACAGCTGTTTCTAATCAGTCTAACACAAAAATATTTTCTGTTTATGGTATATGTATGGAATAAGGGTATACTATGTAGATAAGGGATACAAAAATTTAATTTCATTTTCTTCTCTAGTGTTTGTGATTTAATCAGACACAGATGAAACTTAGAATTAATCCATTGGGAGAAGAACCACAAAATATAATAGTTAAGTGGTCTGCAAAATGCAGAACTGATTACATTGTGGAATAGTGAGGGACATTTTAGATACATATATACTAAGAATAACTGAGGAGAAATTAGGAATGATAAAAATGGCCAGCTCCTGAAACCACTCCTGCCTAAAGAAAAAAAATGTAAGCATACTTTTCTGCATGGTAGTATGATCTGTTCTGTTGTCAGATTACTTTTTATGCTTTTTTTATTGAGGGGGTTAATGTTTTACGGTGCAACACAACATATGCATACAATTTTGTTATATGATAGGCTCCCAGAGTTTTCTTCCTATCTTCCCTCCCCCACTCTCCCCAGAGTCCTTTGCTTTGGTAAAACCCCCAGTCTCCCCAGAGTCCTTTGCTTTGGTACAATATACCATGTTCAGTAACTATTTCCCTTTGTGCTCTCCCTCCCTGACCTTACTTTATTAAGTCCTGCTAATAGGTAAGATGATTTGGAATTTGTCCTCTTTTTTGGCATATCTCACTCAACATGATTTTCTCGAGTTACATCAAAGAGGGTACTAAGTAGATAACCTCATCATTTTTAACAGATGAGTAATAACCCACTGTCTATATATACCACAATTTTTTAAACCACATATCTGATGCTAGACATTTGAGTTGCTTCCAGGTTCTAGAAATAACTAACTATGTTGCAATGAACATTCAGATCTCTTCTGAAAGGTGTTTCTGTCTCCTTTCAGTAAAATCTTTAGGGTAGGAATTGGTGGGTGCTAGGGTTAGTCTATTCCTAGTGTCCCAAGAAGTTTACAAAAGTACCTAGTGTCCCAAAGAAGTTTCCAAAAGTACCATTTTATACACCTGACAGCAGGGATGAAGTGTTCCTTTTCTTCACAGCCTTGCCAACTTTGTCATTTCTGTCCTTTATGTTGTATGACATTCTCACAGGTATAAAATAGTATCTCATTGTTGTCTTTATTTGTATGTTTCTCATGCTCAATGACCTTGAGAACCTTCTCATAGATCTGTTGTCTCTCTGCATCTCTTCATTGGTAAAATATTTGTCCGTGTCCTAGACCCATTTTCTAATGAGTTTGCTTTTTTTTTTTTTTTTTTTGTGCTGAGTTTACTGAGCTCTTTATCTATTTTGGTTATTAATCCCTTTTCTTATGTGTGTTGTATATACATATAAAAAATTCCTAGAACAATCTTAAGGAAAAATAACATTACACTGGCTGACCTCAAGCTATACTACATAGCTTCTATAATCAAAACGGCCTGGTACTGGAACCAAAATAGACACATAGACCAGTGGACTAAAATTGAAGATCCAGAAATAAGCTCCCACCTCTACAGCCAGCTAATTTTTTTTTCTTTTTTTTTTTAAATTTTATTTATTTATGAGAAAGATAGGAAAGACAGAGAAAAAACCAGAGCACTCCAGTACATGTGCTGCCGGGGATCAAACTCAGGACCTCATGCTTGAGAGTCCAGTGCCTTGGCCACTGTGCCACCTCCCAAAGCACACGCCAGCTAATTTTTGATAAGATGATCAAACCATTAAATGATGAGTGGAGAGTCTCTTCAACAAATGGTGTTGGTAAAAATTGGAATGGAACATGAAAATGAAATTGAACTACCACATCACTATGCACAAAAATCAGCACCAAGTGGATCAAGGACATGGACATTTGGTAAGAAACTATCAAATACACAGAATAAAACATTGGCAGGACACATCAAAAAATCCTTCAAGGATTCAAATCCAACAGTAAAGAAAATAATAGTGAATATAAACTAATGCAAGAATATCAAACTGAAAGCTTCTTCACAGCAAAGGTTACCATTTCCCAAACAGAAAGACACCCAATGTTTTTTTTTTGTTGTTGTTCTTTAGGTTTATGGCTGATGCTTCACTATTATGATGTACTACACACTATCTTATGTTCCTATGCCAAGCAATAGTGTATTTTCCTCAGGACCCATCCTAAGATGTGTGGTCAAGAGAAGCAACTGCTCTGATTTTAAGGGGAGACTCTTTTTTTTTTTTTTTGTCTCCAGGGTTATCACTGAGACTTGGCTTGAGTCCACTGCTCTTATGGCCATTTTTTTATTTTATTTATTTTATTTTATTTTTTGGATAGGACAGACTTAAACTGAGAAGGGAGGGAAAGATAGGGAGAGAGAAAGTGCTTCCCCACTTGTGAAGTGTCCCTTCTCCAGGTTGAGAGCCAGGGGGCTCAAACTGGGATCCTTGCATATGTCCTCAAGCTTAGTACTATGTGCACTTAACCTGTTGTGCCACCAACCAGCCCTGGGAGACTCTTTTTATTTTATTTTCTTCTAAATTATAAGACATCACAAGTCACAGGATTCTCTCTTTGATGTGTTCAAAAGGATGCTCCTTTGCAGTAGTTTTCAACAGTCTTCTCAGTTTGGCTAAAAAGGAGACACATCCTTGCTCGCTTTCTTCTAGTTCTTAACAAGTTCTGGACTTTAGTTCTGGGCCAGCAACTTTCATCACAAGTGGTAGTTCTTGCCTTTGTATGACCACCAGATCCAGGATGAAGTCTTGCCTATTCATTTTCTGTACAAGGAAGGAGCCTTTTGTCTCTGATGCTTGTTCAAAAAACTAAAGTGACCCCTACACATTCTAGAGGTTTTATGTGGTATTATCAAGTTACAACCACATTTTTTCACAGAAAATAAATCATGTTTATCCTTTTACACTTCATCAATCTCATTCCACTCACCCTTATATTTACAGAAATATTTCAGTCTTTGTGATATGTATTTCCTAGTTTTCAGCAATGACTTGTTACAATTTCTGAAAAGTTTCCAGGGTGTTCTGTAAAATGTAGAGCTAGATTATCTATGATATAATAATTTTGACTATGCATACCAGCCTGAGTTTAAATGGTAAGGCAGGTACCTCTGAAAACGCCAGGAGACAAATATCCCAAAGCATTCTTATGTAGGAAAACATAAGGAAAGTTAAAATAAAAGCATGTTAGTCAAACTCATTTGGTTAGGTCTTCCATAATTATGATATCCTAGGATGGTTCAAGTTAGTTAAACCCTTGTTAATTATAAAAGTTCAATTTCTTCGAAAAACGAAGTTCCTTGTCATTTAAATTATTAACATGCATCACAGAATTTAATGGTAGAGGCCTTGTCAAGCAAGATGCAGTTTCTATTTGTAGTTGATGAGGATGACAGGCACTACAGTTTACAATTCTGTCCATAAGTGACTTTGCACACAACTTACGGCAAATTATTGCTCTAGATTCAGTAAATGTAACATTTTTAGAAATTTCTAATACCAAACAAAACATGGCTGAGGAAATAGCTCAACAATACAGCACAGAATTTAAATGCTTGAGGATCCCAAAGACCCAGGTTCAATTCCAAGCAACTTTACTCATTTATTTATTTTTGTCTCCAGTGTTATCACTGGGGCTCAGTGACTGCACTATAAAATGTTTTATTTATTTGTTTGTTATTGTATAGAGACAGAGAGAATTTGAGAGTGAAAGGGAAGGTAGACAGGGAGAGAGACAGAGAGACACAACTGTAACCCATCTTTATCACTCATGAATTTTCCCCTCTGCAGGTGGGGACCAAGGACTTGGACCTGGATTCTTGTGCAACGTAAAGTGTGTGCTTAGCCAAGTGTGCCACCACTTTCTCCCCTCTAAGCAACTTTATATGCCTGAGTGGAGTGGTGTTCTGGTTTATCTTTCCTTGCTCATAAAAATGCATAAAGTAAATGAATCTTTAAAAATACCTGAAAAACAGCCTATGTGTGCCTGTGTTAATTCAATTAGAAAGATCATAGAGTGATAGGAATAAGTGTGACTTAGAAAAGAAAAGAAGGAGGCAGGACTAGAATGACTTCAGGAACCCACCAAACCACCGGTGAGTGCAAACATATGTGGGTCCTGAACAGGGAGGAGGCCCTGTGCTGACATCTGGGAACAGAGAACTGACCAGAAAACTCAGAAGAAGAGCTATACCTCTGTAACCTATAGTGGGAGCCTTTTCACATTGTTCTCCTGATGAGAACATGGTGAATAATTGCCTCAGAACCTACAGAATATAAATGGGACTTGTTTAGAAACTCATAGGGCCCAGTAGTGCTGCCTGACTGGGCAGAGAAACTGAATTGAGCCCAGAGCTTTGGATTCTTGGGGCATGAGAGTCTCTTTGCATAACCACTGTGCTATCTATCCCACATCCTGCTTTATCTCTTGGTCAGGAGTGAGTGTTTAAGCTAAGAAGCCTACTTAAGTTTAAATTAAGCCCTCAGGGCCCACAGCCAACAGGGAAGAAAAAGAACAAAAGAGGCTTTTAGGAGCCTCTATGCTCCAACACAGGGATTGAAATAATATTGAAACAACTGTTAATTTCCAGGACTGTAAACTCTAAATTACTATCTTAGGCACTAGTCCATCCAGACAAAAGTGATCATTAATTTGAAAAGTACTGAGAGGTACCTCATAACATATTATATAGAATAGTTAAACCAACAAGAAGAAATATTGGAGAAATGAACAAGGAAAAGAGTCCAGCTAAAAGCCCTCCAAAGGTTGAAGCACAAAATAGTGAGGTTAACATCCAAATGCTTGTTAAGAAAATAGTCAGAGTAGTGATTAACAGTTTGAAAGAATTGTCATCAGAAATGCAGAAACAACAAATAAAACTCTGAGAGAAAACACTAATTATCTCAAGGTTATTAGATAGCTGAAAGCTTAACTAGCTGAGCTAAGAACACAACTATCTGAACAAGCTAAAATAGTATCAGGGTAACAAAATAGAAAAACTACAGAAAACAGTAGAGGGGAGAGAGAATAGAACAAATGAGGCTGAAGACAGAATTAGCAAGATCGAGGATTAATTAGAGACAAATAAAAAGGAAGTCATAAGAGATCTCAAAAAGAGATTAAGAGATTCTCAAAACAACAACAGAGATCTATGGAATGACTTCAAAGACATAATATATGCATTATTGTCTTACCAGAGTAAAAAAGAGAGAGAGGTGAAGAAAGAATTCTTCAGGACATAATAGCTGAGAATATCTCTAGTATAGACAACATAAAAGGCATAAAGTTTAAGAAGCCAAGAGAATTAAAGACACCAAGACACATCATATTTAGAATGGAAAGGAATAAGAATAAAGAAAGTATCCTGAAGGCTGCAAGAGAAAAACAGAGTCACCTACAGAGGAAAGCCCATAAGATTAGCAGCAGACTTCCTCACACAAACACTACAGACCAGAAAAGAATGGCAAGATAGCCATCGAGTGCTCAATGAGAAAGCCTTTCAACCATGGCTACTGTATTCTGATAGACTGTCATTCAGACTAGATGGAGGCATAAAAACCTTCTCAGATAAGCAACAGTTGAAAGAATCAACTATAACCAAGCCTGCCCTGAAAGAAGTTCTGAAAGTTCTCCTATAAACAGAAAACCATAAATATGCCATATATCAGAACAGTCTAAAAATCTACAAGAATGATGTTAAAATAACTTCAATCTACAGTATCAACACATGTCAATGGCCAGGATTCACCTACTAAAAGGCACAGAGTAGGAAGATGGATCAGAAAACACAACCCAACAATATGCTGCCTATAGGAAACCTACCTAACTCAACAAGACAAACACAGACTCAAAGTGAAAGGGTGGAAAACTATTATACAAGCCAATGGCCCACAAAAAATGGCAGGAACAGCTATTCTCATATCTAATATGATAGACTTTAAAATCAATAAAATTAAAAAAGATATGTATGTACATTACTTAATGCTCAGAGAATCAGTCAACCAAGAGGACTTAACAATTACTAACATCTATGCACCCAATGAGAAGCCATCTAAATATATCAAACATTACTGAAAGAGCTACAGCAATATAGTAACAGAAAGACAGTCATAGTAGGGGGATTTCAATACCCCACTCTCTCAACTTGACAGATCATCCAGGCAAAAAATCAATAAAGAAATGAGGGAGCTAAATGAGAAGATACATAAACTAGAACTATTGGACATTTTCAGAATCATTCACCCCAAGAAACTGGAATAAACATTCTACTCATTTCCACATGGGTCATTCTCAAGGGTAGACCATATGTTAGGCTGCAAAGACAGCATTAGCAAATTCAAGTGCATTGAAATCATCCCAAGCATCTTCTCAGACCACAGGGGAATTAAACTAACACTGAACAATTAACAAAAGATTAGTAATAGTCCCAAAATGTTGAAGTTCAACCGTATACTACTTAACAACTACTGGGTCAAAGAGGAAATAAAGGAAGAAATCAAAAATTTTTGAGAGTTGAATGAAAATGAAGACTCAAGCTATGAAAATATTTGGGACACAGCTAAGGCAATACTGAAAGGGTAGTTCATAGCCATACAAGCACACATTAGGAAATAAGAAAAAGCACAAATAAACAACCTGATTGCACATCTTAAAGACATAGAATAAGAATAACAAAGGAACCCTAAAGTAATAATAAGGACAGAAATAATTAAAGTTAGGGCAGAAATCAATAACATTGAAAAAAAGAAAACTATACAAAAGATCAATGGAAGTAAATGTTGGTTCTTTGAAAGAGTGAACAAACTCAACAAACCTTTAGCCAGTCTCTCAAAACAAAAAAGGAGAAGACCCAAATAAATTGGAGGCATCACACTCCCAGGTATCAAATTGTATTATAGGGCCATTGTAATCACAACTGCTTGGTACTGAAACATCAATAGACCCACTGAGCAGTGGAATACAACTGAGAGCCCAGAAGTAAGCCCCCACATCTATGTACATCTAATCTTTGACAAAGGTGCCCAGAATATTAAATGGGGAAAGCAGAGTCTCTTCAGCAAATGGTGTTGGAAAAAATGGTTTGAAACATGCAGAAGAATTAAACTGAATCACTATATTTCACCAAACACAAAAGTAAATTCCAATTGGATCAAGGACTTGGATGTTAGAACAGAAATGATCAGATACTTAAAAGAATATATTGGCAGAGTTCTTTTCTGCATACATTTCAAAGACATCTTCAATGAACCAAATCCAATTACAAAGAAGACTAAGGCAATTATAACCCTATGGGACTACATCAAACTGAACATCTGCACAGCAAAAGAAACCACTACTGAAACCAAGAGACCCCTCACAGAATGGGAGAAGATCTTTACATGCCATACATCAGACAAGAGGCTAATAACCAAAATATATAAAGAGCTTGCCAAACTCAACAATGAAACACATAACCCCATCCAAAAATAGGGAGAGGACATGGACAGAATACTCACCACGGAAGAGATCCAAAAGATCAAGAAACACGTGAAAAAATGCTCCAAGTCTTTGATTATCAGAGAAATACAAATAAAGACCACAATGAGATACCACTTCACTCCTTTAAGAATGCCATGCATCAGAAAAGATAGAAGCAACAAGTGCTGGAGAGGTTGTAGGGTCAAAATGACCCTCCTGCTCTGCTGGTGGGAATGTAAATTGGTCCAACCTCTGTGGAGAGCAACCTGGAGAACTCTCAGAAGGCTAGAAATGGACCTACCGTATGATTTTGCAATTCCAATCCTGGGGATATATCCTAAGGAATCTGACACACTTATCCAAAAAGATTTGTGTATACCTATGTTCTTAGCAGCACAATTTGTAATAGCCAAAAGCTGGAAGCAAGCCAGGTGTCCAATAACAGATGAGTGGCTAAGAAAGTTGTGGTATATATACACACTGGACTACTACTCAGCTATAAAAACTGTGAATTCACCATTTTCAGGCCATCTTGGATGGAGCTTGAAGAAATCAAAACAAACAAACAAACAAAAAACAGTAGTATAGCTACAGGCCCTTTGAAATATAACTAAAATATGCCTACTAGTTATCTACAAAATGGAGGACCCTCCCAACACTTCATCTGCACTATTCCAGCCTTTAGTTCCATCACTGGTCAACAATTTGTTTGGCTTTGTATGTTAACTCTCTTTTCAGCCACCAGGTTCCATCCAGATGCCAACCAGACTTCCCTGGACAGACAACCTCACCAATGTGCCTTGGAACTCTGCTTCCCCAGAGCCCTTCTCGACTAGGGGAAGAGAGAGACACGTTGGGAGTATGGATCGACCTGTCAACGTACATGTTCAGTGGGGAAGCAATTATAGAAGCCAGACCTTCCATCTTCTGCATCCAACAATGATCTTGGGTTCATATTCCCAGAGGGGTAAAGAATAGGAAAGCTGTCAGGAGAGGGGATGGGATACAGAGGTCTGGTGATGGGAATTGTGTGAAGCTGTACCCCTCTCATCCTATGGTTTTGTCAGTGTTTCCTTTCTATAAATAAAAAATAAAAAAGAAGAAATCATGTTAAGTGAAATAAGCCAGAAGCAGAAGGATGCATATGGGATGATCTCATTCTCAGGCAGAAGTTGAAAAAGAAGATCAGAAGAGAATACACAAGTAGAATCTGAACTGGAGTTGGTGTATCACACTAAAGTAAAAGACTCTGGGGTGGGTTGGGAGAGTGTATAAGTCTAAAAAGGATGACAGAGGAACTAGTGGGGGTTGTATTGTTATATGGAAAACTGAGAAATGTAATTTACCAAGTATTGGATTTACTGCCTAATAAAAAACATTAGTTCTCTGGATAAAGAAATTAAAAAATTAAAAAGTAATAAGAGAAGCAGGACCATAGAAAAAATGGGCAAAGAAATATAAATATAGAAATAATAATCAACCCTTATCTGTGACCTTGGAAGAACTATTGCAGTTCCCAGTGGAGGGACTGGGAACATGAAACTCTGGTGGTGGGAACTGCATGAGATTAAACGTCTGTTAATTCATAATTTTGTAAATGAGTATTAAGTCACTAATAAAATTAAAAATATAAAAAATAGAAAGAAAGAAATACAAATTCAAAAAAAGAAGTAATTAAGCTACTGCTTCATAGTGGACCTCAAATCACTGACAAACCCTGATTTACAATGAGACCTTGAAACAAATTCAAGCCCGGTATTCAGCCAACAATATAATATTTGGCCCCAGTGACATGATCACTTGAAAGATAGCAAAAAGAGTATAGACTCATATAACTTCAAGGACCTAAGAAATTTAGAGGCCATCATCATCATTGTATACATATTGTTCTATTACACTGAAATAGCAGTATGTTCAGAAATATTATTGTTGATTGAGTATGTAAAGAAACATTCCTAATTAAACTCTAAAGTTTCAAAAAATAAACTTCTGGTCAGTTAGCATCTATTTAAGCTGGCATGTGCTATGGCTTCATTACTTATAAAATCTATATACGAATATCATTGCAACAGGCAATTAATATTTGTCTAGTTTCTGACCAGTCAGATACATTACAAATAACTTCACTTAAAAAAAACAGAGCCTACTAGCTATCTTCAAAATGGATAACCACCCCCAACTCTTCATCTGCACTATTCCAGCGTTTAGGTCCATCACTAGTCAACAATTTGTTTGGCTTTGTATGTTAACTCTCTTTTCAGCCAACAGGTTCCAGATGGCAGCATGACGCCGACCAGACCAGACTTTCCTGGACAGACAACCCCACAAATGTGTCCTGGAGTTCCTCTTCCCCAGACCCCTTCCCCACTAAGGAAAGAGAGAGACAGGCTGGAAGTATGGATCCACCTGTCAACACCCATGTTCAGCAGGGAAGCAATTGCAGAAGTCAGAGCTTCCACCTTCTGCATCCCACAATGACCCTGGGTTCACACTCCCAGAGGGATAAAGAATAGGAAAGCTATCAGGGGAGGGGATGGGTTACAGAGTTCTGGTGGTAGGAATTGTTTGAAGCTGTATCCCCCTTATCCTATGGTTTTGTCAATGCTTCCTTTTTATAAATAAAAAAATTAAAAATAATAATAATAAATAAAAAAACAGAGAACAAATTTATTTATTTGACTCTTGA
Source organism: Erinaceus europaeus (assembly GCF_950295315.1). Lineage (NCBI taxonomy): Eukaryota > Metazoa > Chordata > Mammalia > Eulipotyphla > Erinaceidae > Erinaceus > Erinaceus europaeus. The sequence continues at coordinate 34,545,865 of NC_080175.1, forward strand.
AAAGATTCAGGATTAAATACACAAGGTGAAAAGTTTCAGGTCTCTTGGTGATAATGCTTATACTACTAGAAAAAAAATGCATGAACTGATAAGCACCAACATTGCATGTTTGCCTATTAAATGCGTTTTTTGGTCACTGATTAATATAATTAGGAGTGGATGGATTAATTTTTCCACTAATTGAAGGATTCATTTTTTTTTTTAAGATTGTGATAGTACCTACCCCACTATGGAGCAGAGATGATGAAAAAGACCACTGTACTTTATTTTTATACTTAAGCCTTAGAAAGGCTCATGCTACATCTTCACCAGTCACAATTTCAACACATATTTTCACCCAAATAAAGGAAAATGTTCAATGTCTCCTTCGTGAGACTCAGAAGGGCAGAGCACAGCCTTGAACTTCTTGTCAAACTGGCATCTGCTACCTTTTCTTAAGAATATATATTTTTTATATTGTCCTAGACTTTTGGGCTTAGAATAGTTTCAGATTCTCATAAAAGCCACAAATAGTGCAGAGTTCCACATATCTGACTCCAAACCTCCCCTTTAAGTAATATCTTGCATTAATGTGGCATCTGTTATACAAAGAATAAAATGATGTAAGTGATTTTTTATTAACTAAAGTCTATAATTTAGTTGAGTCTCTTCTGCCTTCCTATAATTCTGTTCCAGAATCTCATCCAGGATACTCAATGACACTTAGTCATTTTTTCTTAAACACCATTCAGCTGACACTTTCTCAGACTTTTCCTGTTCTGGATGACCTTTGTGGAGTTCAGGTCATATATTATATATGGAGTTTTCCAATTTTGATTTTTCTGATCTTGTTCCATAATTAGTAACATTTTAGTTTACAGGAAATAAGCCCTTCAATGTAATTGTCCATTCAAGATAATGTAGCAACAACATAACCCATCATTTTTTAAAATTTTAGTCTTAATGCCATGTTAATTGAAGTGAAGTCATACATTATTCTCCATCTATAAACTGATTAATTTCCCCCTTTCTATTCAACATATATATATTTATAAAAAGGAAACATTGGCAAAACCATAGGATAAGAGGGGTACAACTTCGCACAATTCCCGCCACCAGATCTCCATATCCCATCCCCTCCTCTGATAGCTTTCCTATTCTTTACCCCTCTGGGAATATGAACCCCAGATCATTGTGGGATGCAGAAGGTGGAAGGTCTGGCTTCTGTAATTGCTTCTCCGCTGAACATGGGTATTGAATGGTTCATCCAAACTCGCAGCCTGTCTCTCTCTTTCCCTAGTGGTGAAGGGCTCTGGGGAAGTGGAGCTCCAAGGCACATTGGTGGGGTTGCCTGTTCAGGGAAGTCTGGTTGCATCCTGTTAGCATCTGGAACCTGGTGGCTGAAAAGAGAGTTAACATACAAAGCCAAATTGTTGACCAGTGATGGACCTAAAGGCTGAAATAGTGCAGATGAAGTGTTGGGGGTGGTCCTCCATTTTATAGATAGCTAGTAGGAATAATTGAGTTATATTTCAAAGGGCCTGTAGATATACTAGTGTATTTTTTTGTTTGTTTTGCTTTGTTTTGTTGTGTTGTGTTTTGTTTTGCGTGACCCTGAAATCTGGTATGCAATTGGATCCAAGTTATTTTCTGGGGAGATGATGTCATGGCTGGGAAAAGGACCAGAAAGCTGGATCAGAGAAAAGATGGGAAAGGGGTATAAATCTTATTGACTGTAAACCCCATTGATTTGATGTGATCTGGGCCTCATAATTAGCTTAGGAGCCTGTATGAACTCTGCATCCCTATAGATCTGACCTAACAGTCTGTGGTCATGAGTACAAACATTCCATGCTGCCCCAGTATAGACCCATCTTCCTCAGATGTAGCATAGAGTATGTTTTCCATCCTCCCTTCGGAGGATGGAATATTCTCTACCACTGTTGATCAAAGTTGAGGGCAAGGTCCTATGCGGGCCCACAAAGGGGTCTATTTTCTTGTTCCTGATAGAAATGATCAGTAACAATGGAGAGAGGGATTTATTTAAATTCTAGGCTGCTGCGGACCACTCAGTGGATGAGCAGCAGGAGGGTCAGGGGTCTTGATGGCAACCTCCCAGGTGGGTCAGGAGTCGGCGAGGGAGAACAGATAGACATCACACTCTATTGGAGGGTGAATCTGGACTCGTTTTAATAGTGAAACTGCATTAGCTTTTATACTTTTTTCAGGTTACATTCAGGTTGCCTAAGCAACCAGCTCATAAAGAAGTAACAATAGCCTTGTGGCTTTGGCAAGCTACATGTTATTCCCCTATAACTGTAAAGAATGGGTACAATACTTTGTATCCTTCTGTTCCCAGGGGAGGTCATACCCAGAATTGTTTTAGACTTTTACTGAGGGCTATCTCTACCATTAATCTTCTATGGGGGCGTACAGATCTTTGCCTAGTCGTGGACCACTGCTCATCTAGGTCTGGTACAGTTTAACTATTAATCTTTCTTTGTTTCAAATGTCAACTTGTACCTGGGAGGCCTCAATCTCTGTATTGTTTCTATGAGGGGCAAGTCATAACATGACTTGTTTTGTCCGTCTATGTTGATCCACCTTCTCCACTTTCATAATGTAACTTTCAAATATGCTCCTGTGTAAGGGAGCATATGCTTCTGACTCTCCATTCTCACCAAGCACTGCTAAATTATTAATCAATTGTGACAATATAATTGTTTGTAGCAATAATAGGGGGAGAATGCGTCGACCCATTCCCGTCCTTCTGCCCAGCTTCTTTGAAGTCTGAATGCAGGTCCAGAGGAGATGACTTTGTCAGTCTCTCTGGTGGTCGTGACGGGGCGGCGCACTAGGCCCATCAAGTATGTTTGTGAATCTCAGGACTCCCCGATTAGGGCCCCAGCTGGTGGAATGACCTGATAGTGACTAAAGAGTCATCATTAAAGTATGCCAGTCTATTGCTCTTATTCAACTTTTGCAGTCCTTGCTTTGATAAGGTCATACCAAATGATATTGCATATGCTGATTCCAACCTAATCAATGCAACAAGTACCATCTCAGCATGCTTCACCTCAGACTATGTACAGAGACATGAGGCATGGAAAGCCAACCCTTCACCCTCATCACTCAGGTGAGACCTTTCTTTTTATGGTATTCTCTAATTCCATTCCAGGAGGTTCACTTCCTAACAAAGTCCCAAAACCTAGATATAGGCCAGGTCCATTAGAGCATATGTTCACATGTATCCATAAATTTGGGCAAAATGCATATCTATTCAATATTCTTTAGAGCAAAACTGATGTGAGAGAATCACACTTGAGTAGAGTTTTACCTCATCCACCTAAGAAATAAAGCTACACAAATTACAAAGAATTCTTCTCCATTAGAAAGTTTGCCTAATTGTTCCTTATTTATCTGACAAGTTAATAATCCATTCTCATATGTATTAGTGAATATTTACTTATTAAAGTTATTATCCAATGTTCTTATTTAACTTGTTTCTTTTTCATAAATTTTGTACAAAGGAAACTCTTTTAATGCTCCTATTGGACAGAACCTCCTGATTATTTCTTTGTAAACACCCCTTGCTTTCCAGCAATCCAAGGTGAACAGAACCATGTACATGGCTGTCTTAGCTCCAGATTCACCTATTTCTCACCTGGGCCAGATAATGAAGAAGGGTTTCAATATACAATGTCTGGATGCTGGGAACATTTTTTGCCATTGGGTGATGCTGCACCTGGGCTGTCTGAATTTACAGATCAAGGGAATATTTGTTGGCACACTCACCCCACCCATTTGTATGTACTTTTCTCTACTAACTTCTGTGCACACACCTATCTTAGCTTTGTTAAGCCAAATATGTATTCATATTGATATCTCTACTGCAATGCACTGTGACACAATTATTCATCTTTCAGTTGCTTATCTGAAGCCACCATCCCTTTCAGGGAAAAATAAGACTCTCACTTCCATTATCATAAAACACTTTCTTGTTTTATTATTTTGTTTTGCATGTGTCTATTTTCTGAATTGTAAACCTATTGCCCTACTGAAAATGAGGTTATTGACTAGAGCATATTGTCTTTTGTTTAGGTGTCAGAAAAGACTAAACTCAGAACTACTTTTAAAAGATAGAAATAGAGAAACAGAAAGAGAGAGAGAGACCAGAGCACCTCTCCTGTATTATATTGTACTAGCACTCTATCAGTTGAGCTATTTCCGTGGTTTATAAAGAAAATTTTCAAATTCATGCTATCACACAACCAGCATCAGAGAAGCATAAGGGTAGAGACACTGTCATAAGTAAATTTATATGCTTCTTTTTTAAAAATCTTTTTTGTTGTTTTTATTGTCTTTATTTTGTGGATAGAGACAGCTAGAAATCAAGAGGGAAGGGGGTGACAGAGAGGGAGAGAGATTAGAGACACCTGCAACACTGCTTCACTACTTGTGAAGCCAAAGCAATAAAATGTATAATTTTCAAAATTCTACCCTAATCCTAGTGTTTATAGCTGATTAGAAAAATAAATACAAAATCTATATCATACTACATAAACTCAACCATAGTTATCCTTGTCATTCCATCTTTCTAAAGTCAGTTCCAAACAGTTAAAATGCTCATAATCTACACTTACTTGTATTTCTGGCTTGAAAAGAAACTATTTGTATATATGTAGTCCCATATTTTTCAATGGTCTTATCAAATAATATGATTCTCTCCTGCCCAATGCTATATATCACTTAATTCCCCAGTGTTGCATAAACCATCCACAGATTGTTTTGTGTTTGTTTAATCCTGAAGGGTTAACTCTATCAAAGAAGGAATTTACCTTCATTTATTCTCAATGTTCTGTTCATGGTATTAATAAGTAATTCATTATATAAATATGCATTCAATTCAGAAACAGTTTTTGATTAATAGAATTTTTTATTTTTTCATTATTTTTTCACATTTTCAATTAAGAATGAATCTTTTGTTTTTACAAGAGTCTTTAAATTTTTCAATATTATTCCAAATGTCTTAAGTTAGTATTTTCCAGACCAAACATTAATATCTTTTGTGACATGATTTATACACTCTTCAATAACCATTTACCATCTTTATAATGTTTTTTATAATTATATTCATCTGGTATAATAAAATAGTATGGGCTTTTCTGATGGTGTGATTAAGTAGAGAAATATATCAAGTTTGCTAATAGGAAAATGTGGTATTATAAAAATGTCAAATTCATTGACAATCATGTAAAATTTCCATAAACTTTTACTTTCCATAAAAGATTCTAAGATTAAGATTGAATAATAAATGCCCTAAAAATAATACTTTTAAATACCAATTATATGAAACCAAATGTCAGTTTAATAATAAAAATTAATTTCATAGTTCACAAATAGATAAAAAGTTGAATTACTGGAGTCGGGCGGTGGCGCAGTGGGTTAAGTGCACATGGCGCAAAGCGCAGGGACCGGTGTAAGGATCCCCCTGGCTCCCCACCTGCAGGGGAGTCGCTTCACGGGCGGTGAAGCAGGTCTGCAGGTGTCTATCTTTCTCTCCCCTCTCTCTCTCTGTCTTCCCCTCCTCTCTCCATTTCTCTCTGTCCTATCCAACAACAAAGCAACGTCAACAATGGCAATAATAACCGCAACGAGGCTGCAACAACTAGGGCAACAAAAAGGGAAAAAAATGGCCTCCAGGAGCAGTGGATTCATGGTGCAGGCACCGAGCCCAGCAATAACCCTGGAGGAAAAAAAAAAGTTGAATTACATACATTCATCATGCTATTATTATATACATATATATCTTAGAATATATATATATATATTTCATGTTAATAGATGTATACTTATATATATTTTCCTTAGTATTATATGTGTATGCATATATATTAACATGAAAATTGTACTTAAATGAGTTGCAAAGTGTCCTCTACATATAGTGTCAAAATAATGACAACTTATTTGAAAAATAGATAGTATTTGATTCATAAAACAGATAATTTCAGAATAATAAAAACAAAAGTATGCAAAAAATATAATCTTAAAAAATAAACCAGGGCCAAAGAGCAGATTATGCTGTAGAACCTATGCCTTACATGGGGGCCTAAATTTAGTTCCAGTACCTAAAGGAAAAGCTGCAAAAGACAAAATAATGTTATTCCATGGATCATGAGTGCTGATTTGGTCTTTCTTTTGAGGGGGAAAAGGCCAAGGAAGAAAAAAAAAAGTCTGATTTTCAGGCATTTTTGAGCTTTTATTCAGGAAAGATCAAGCTGCATCATGAAGAAACGTGGGCCAAAAGGCAATCTGCAATGGAACTGAGCTCTTCCTGCTTTTCTTTTCTTTTCTTTTCTTTTCTTTTCTTTTCTTTTCTTTTCTTTTCTTTTCTTTTCTTTTTTCTTCTCTTTTCTTTTCTTCTCTTTTCTTTATTTTTTAAATTTTTATATATATATTTATTTATTTTCCCTTTTTGTTTCCCTTGTTGTTTTATTGTTGTTGTTATTATTGATGTCGTTGTTAGCGAGGACAGAGAGAAATGGAGAGAGGAGAGGAAGACGTGGGAGAGAAAGATAGACACCTGCAGACCTGCTTCATCACTTGTGAAGTAACTCCCCTGCAGGTGGGGATCCAGGGACTGGAATCTGGATTTTTTACACCAGTGCTTGTGCTTTGAGTCACCCTGTGCTTAACCCATTGTGCTACAGCCCTACTCCCTCTTCATGCTTTTCTAATCCTCATATTCATTTCCTTTATAAGCTTCCCCTACACCTCTTACAACTTCTAGGCATCCTTCCTTTTTTTTTTTTTTTTTTTTTTTTTTTAATTTTAACCAGAGCACTGCTCAGCTCTGGCTTATGGCTGTGTAGGGGACTGAATTTGGATTTAAAAGCCTCAGGTATGAAAGTCTCTTTGCATACTATTATGCTATATCCCTACCCTCTAGGCATCCTTCCTTTTCCCTCATTCCACCTAAGGTGACGGAAATAAGTGCTATATTAATTATCTATGTGTAAAAAAATAAATCACATTTTAAAGATGATATATAAGCATAGATGGAGACTACTGATGTAGATAAAAGTTTCTTGAGTGGTTGCAAGCCTTTTGATGCAGAGTATAGTTATTTACATCACCAAGAATAGCTATGAAAATATGCATATAATCTGATAATGTTGCAAAGCAATCTTAAATCACTAGTAAAACATACAAACATAAATGATTTTCATTATGTCAATAGTCATTAATTTCTTTTAACAGTTGCTGGAATATGATTCATTACTAAAAAAAAATACCAAGAAAGAAAGTTTCATAAATATCATAAAGCAAGCCACAGAGTGAAGTTGAAGTGACTATTTGCTCATATATAAGTAAAAGTGAATTCACGTTTAAAGTATGAAAGAACTCACACAAATCAATAAAAATCAATGAATAACTTTAAAATATACTTTACACAGATTATACCCAAATTGTCATTTATTATAAGTACCTGAATAAAGAAACATCAAGAAACAATGGAGAACAACAACTACAACATAATCTAAAGATCTCCTGAAATAAATAAGATGAAAAGGGTGGGGCTGTAGTTGTAAGTATTTCATCAATATGGCATTATCTGTTAAAACTGAATAAACACTTTCTTAAGATAGTTATTTTATCCTCAGCAGGTACTCACACACTAAAACATATCCAAAAGAACATTCATATTACCCTTACTTGCAGTAATGAAACACTGGGAAGAGCAACAGCAAACTGTTGAAAAGCAACAAAGACAATCTAATTATTTTACAAGAGTAGATGTTTCAGTCCCCATATTGAAGAAAATATATCAAGTTAGAAAATGTTGCCTGCATGTGCCTAAAATTCCATTAATATAGCTTACAAACTAAGTAAAAAAAAAATGTCCAAAACATAATGACTGCTTTTAGTAGATGAGAGAAGGTTAACTTCAAATGGAATTGTCAGCTATTGATAATATATCTTTGCTCTAAAGGCTAGTTGAATATGTGACATTATCTTGTAGAAAGCATCTCCTCTCTCTCTGGGTGTGTGTGTGTCAAAAAAAAAAGTTTGAGAAATAAAATGAAAAGAGAAAATGGTAATCATTAACTTAAAACAGTATAGGTGAAAAAAAAAGTGTGTGCTTAAAAGCATTAGGAAGGGAATGAAGTAGTATCTATTCAATAAAGATATGATATTATGGAAATCTGTTCTGTTTTGCTTGCATTTACCATATAGGACTAATATTCAAAAGTGTTTAAATATACACTAAGGGGGTTGAGCATCAGCATACTCATATTCAGTTAAGTGCATGTAGTACTAAACACAAGGATCAGGGTGCTAGCACCCAGCTACCTACTCAAGCATCAAAGCAGAATCACAGGTGTCTCTCTTTCTCTCTCCCTATCTATCTCTCTCTCCACTCTTATTTTTTCTCTGTCTCTATCCAGTAAAATGTTAAAAATGCCCCAGGAGCAGTGGGTTTGTAGTGCAGTCATTGAGGCCCAGCTATAACCCTAGAGGCAAACAAAAATAATAATGCATATTAAATCAATAACTATTGAGAAAAATCTAATGTTACAAGGTAAGATTTGCAACTCATGCAAGTCTTAAAAATCCCAGATGAGACTCAGAAGAATAGTTCACTTGGACACTGTGCTACTTTGCCAAGAGATGAACCTTTTTTTGAGTCAGACCCCATCACACTGAAGTAAGCTTCAGTGCCATGGTTTCTTTTTCCCTCAACCCTTCCTTTGCCCTCACCCTTGCCCTTGCACTCTCTTTCCTACATATCTATTTATCATCTATCTATCTATCTATCTATCTATCTATCTATCTATCTATCTATCACCATCTATCTAAGTAAATGAATATTTTCAAATTAGCAAGATAAAGTGTGAGGCTGAATAAAAAGGACCTTTGTATTGCTTCTCCCTGAAGAAAAAAAAAAACACCATAACATATTAAAAAAATACCTTTAAAAGAAACTTCTCACAGAAAGACTTAAAAACCTTGGCATGGAGGCAGTGAGGCATGGAAAGTCAGTCTTTCCACAGAAGATAAAAACCATTTCCATTTAGCAATTTATTATCCAGGAAAAGGATGACAGAGGACCTAGTGGGGGTTGTATTGTTATGTGGAAATCTGAGAAATGTTATGCATGTACAATCTATTGTATTTACTATGGACTCTAAAACACTAATCCCCCAATAGAAAAGAAAAGATCTTTAAAGATATAGTACTTTTGGGAGTGAGGCGGTAGTACAGTAGTTTGAGTGCAGGTGGCTCCAGTTAAGCACAGGTGGCATGGGTTAAGCACAGGTAGCACAAAGTGCAAAGACAGTTGTAAGGACCCTGGTTAGAGACCCTGGCTCCCAACCTGCAGGGGAGTCACTTCACAAGCAGTGAAGCAGGTCTCTCTGTCTTCCTCTCCTCTCTCTATTTCTTTCTGGCATATCCAACAACAAAAATAATAACTACAGCAATAAAACAAGGGCAACAAAATGGAATAAATAAATAAATATTTTAAAAGATATACTACTTTTATGTGGAAGACAAACAAAACTGTGCTAAAGTTCAAAGGCCTCACTCCTACTTCTTCTAGCGTTTGCCCTTCTTCCGTAGCCAGTCAACAGCGTCACTCCTACTGTTACCATAGAATACCAGGTAAAATAGCAAATGAAAAGCTGGAAAATCTAGGCCTAAGACAGCTTTATAACTAAGCTGAAAATATTCATGCCTGAAGTTCTGAGGTCTTATGTTTAATATCTGACACCACCATGAGTTAAAGCTGAGTAAATAAAAAACAAACAAACAAACAAAAAACAAAGCAAGCAACTTGAAAGATCAAGTCAGGCAGGGCTCACAGAGGCTGCCCTATCACTGAGTATTAGCCAGAACTCTGGCTGATATATCATTGGAATTTAGTCTGAGTATTAACACATCCTTGAAGCTAATTTCTTTCTCACTCCCTGTCAGAATCTGTGTCATGACAAACTTGGAATATGTGAAGTACTTTTATTATCTAGATTGATATGTAATTCCTATAACAGAATTGAGCCTCTATTCTTCCAAACCGAGTGACCACTGAACAGTTGCAACTCAATCTTCTGGATGCCACCTAGGTTTAAACATAGATTCTCTTTGACTCAGGTAAAAAAGAGCACCTGTCTTGAAACTCATCTAAATAGAATCATTTTGTACGGTGTGTGTGTGTGTGTGTGTGTGTGTGTGTACTTCATTTCACACAGAGGAGATGCTTCTGATTATAGTGAATTCTAAGACCTATTTGTATGATTGAGAGACTTATCAATATATTTTGTTCCTTTCTGTGAATGCATTTGCCTTATTTATTTTTCCTTTTCATTAAGAAGCTTATCTATAAAGTAGTAAGTTTTAGTCTTCACTTATTTCCAGAATTTTTAAAATTGTTTATTTATTTTCCCTTTTGTTGCCCTTGTTATTTTTTTATTGTTGTTGTTATCGATGTTGTTGTTGTTGGATAGGACAGAGAGAAATGGAGAGAGGAGGGGAAGACAGAAAGGGGGAGAGAAAGATAGACACCTGTAGACCTGCTTCACCGCCTGTGAAACGACATGCCTGCAGGTGGGGAGCCGGGGGCTCGAACTGGGATCCTTACTCCTGTCCCTGCACTTCACGACACATGCACTTAGCCCGCTGTGCTACCACCCAACTCCCAATTTCCAGAATTTTTAAACTTTATTTTTTCAAAATTTTAGCTGAACCAATTTTAAGTTTCACTAACATTCTTTTACCTACCTGTCTTTTACCTAGTCCAATGTACAGATTATTTTGTCATCATCTCTTCCATAAAATAGATTAATTCCCTTCTGACTATTCTAGCATTTAGCAGTTCTTTTATTATTCAGCATCATTATTTCTTACAAAGTCATTACTTTCTGCCAAATCTTATTTTTCAACAAAACTTTTTAAAATTTCAGGTTGTCAGCCAAATACATTTCCAGACTCAACTTTGCCAAGTTTGATTTGAACACTGTGTCTCAATACTTTTGTCATTTTTTTTTGTTTGTTTTGTAAAATACTTAATTCTTTCCTAGTCAACTTTGGATTCTTTCTCCCTAATTAGTCTTACTGACACAATTTTACCAGTAGTATCCATGTCTTGAAAAGAAAATCCTATATATTACTATGCATAGAAACATTAACTGAAAAAATGCATTATTTTAATATGAAATATTTGAGAAATATCATTCCAGAAACTTTTCCCTTAGTTTTCTGTTGGATGCTCAGAACTCCAATTACACAGCCTCATGACTTATAGTCTTTATATTTCATGAACCCCATGCAAAGATTTTGTCCCTTTATAACTGAGAAGTGAAACAAAGTGGTGTTGTTTGTTCACTTCTTTCTTTCTTATAGAAAGTGCTACTTGAAGCCATGTGACTGAGTTCTAAAGTACGGAGTTTTGAAGAGCAATCTTTATGTGATCCTACTGAATGAACAAAAATTTTCCCATTCACATTACCGGTGACCAGTTCCTGACAACTCCTGTTGTTCTGAATAATAGTTTTTTGATGAATGAGGGAGTGTGAAATACATAAAATTATACATTTATCTAAAATATTTAAGCCAGCAGTTTACCCAGTAGGGATGTGCATTGCCATGCCTGTGAACCGTGTTTGAGACCCAGGACTCTTTGTGTGATTCTAATACTGTGGTGTCTCTTCCTTTCTCTCTCTATATATAGACTATTAAAAATATTCTAGATACCAGTAAAAGACTAAGTTTATTATGCAAGATATATACTAGAAAAATACTTCCTTATATAGTATTTACTGTCTTCATTTTGGATTTTAATATGGTTTAACCACTTTCCATCAAATCTTAATGGACTTTTGCAAGGTTTTATTTATGTTAAAAAGATGGAGACAAAGAGGTTGTTTAGTGTTATTGTTTATTCCTTTCTTGTTAGTTTCTACTTACTAATTTGTGTTGATAGTTTTCTATGATGTTTTGCATATTATATATGTGTTTCTTATTTGTCTCTGTGCTATATTTTGTTTTGTTTTTCTTGTTTGCCATATGTATTGTGTGAGCTTAACCTGGTGCACTACCGCCCAGTGCCTTTATTTCTGATTTCTAGGAACAAACTAGACAGTTTTCACAAAAGATATTAGTTTCAGTTGCTTCTAATATCTGTCAGTTGCATTTCCTAAATTTTTTTTTGTTTTATCAAATATAAGACTGGATAAACAGTAATATTTTTATCATTTTGAGTGCATTTTTATCTTTACTTGTTTTTTATATTTATTTTATTTATTTATTCCCTTTTGTTGCTCTTGTTGTTCTATAGCTGTAGTTATTATTGTCGTCACTGTTGGATAGGACAGAGAGAAATGGAGAGAGGAGGGGAAGACTTAGAGGGGGAGAGAAAGATGGACACCTGCAGACCTGCTTCACTGCCTGTGAAATCTATGAATCGACTCCCCTGCAGGTGGGGAGCTAAAGCTCTAACCAGGATCCTTGAACTGGTCCTTGAGCTTTGTGCCACGTGCACTTAACCCGCTGCGCTGCAGCCTGACTCCCTGTTTTTTTTGTTTTTTTTTTTATCAAAAGGGTTGTCATTGCAGTTAAGTGACTACAATATAACTCCAACTCCACAAGTCTTGTGGGTAAGAAATCAGAAATCAGGGCGCTGGGCGGTAGTACATCAGGTTAAGATCACATAATACAAAGCACAAGAACAGGCTCAACTCAAGGATCCTTGTTTGAGCTCCTGGCTCCCCTCCTGCAGGGGGGTCGCTTTGCAAGTGGTGAAGCAGGTCTGCAGGTGTCTGTCTTCCTCTCCCCCTCTTTGTCTTCCTCTCCTCTTTCAATTTCACTTTGCCCAGGCATTGAAATGCTGGGTGAGTTATTTTATGATAATGGAACACTGTCTGATGTATTCTTCTTCCAATAATCAGTTCTTAAATAGCCAAGCTTTTGCCCAGTTGGGAAGATTTCACAGCAATTTGTTTACAGTTTAAAGGCAGGTAGTATCTAGTTTTAACATTTAGATCTTGGATTATATTCAGATCCCTTTTTTACTAGAGAGATGTGTGCATCTATCCACTTAAACAGATGCATGTTTTTGAACAGCTGTTAATTTCAAAGTTATTTCCTCCACTTATTTATAAACATTCTGAACACACTCTCCAATGCTACCATGATATTGCTATAAAACTAAAAATAAGAAGGGAGAAAATCTTCCAGATGCCAGAGGCTCTTTAAGCAGAGCTGCCATAGAAACTGGCACATAATTCCAGCACCAACTTGAAAGCATTTTTCAGGAAGAATCTCATTTTTTATCTCAAGATTAACTGAAATTTAACAGTATGAAAAAATGTGCTACATGGATTATTACAAATGTGTGTTTTTTTTTCTTTTAAAGATACAAAAAATATAAGATTTAAAGATCTGAATTAATTTGGTCAGGTTTTATGTTATATTTCATTTAATAATTTATTTCAGTTGCAAACATTCATAAAACTTCTATTTTTAAAAGCTTAATATTTATGCTATACTTTATTCCATTGTAATGTCTTGCTTGATCAACCACAAAGAAGCAGGTTAACACATCCTTAACTTCCATATGCAACCTAAAGATAACTACACAGAAGACAGATGTATCTTTCTCAGGAAGTGTGTATTTCTATGTAAATTATGATATATATGTTACCTGTTGGTATCCACTTCAAACATAGCAAAGAACATTTTGTTTTGCTTTATATATTCTACATCAATAAGACTATTGTTAAGTCTAACTTTAAAGTGCAAATTGTAAATTCAAAAATATATACTCAGCACCCCTGGTGTCCCCATGTATATCTGTCTCTATATAAACAAGCATATGTTAACACATACATGTATGTTCTAAAGCCTATAAAACATATTATTCGCATTTGGAAGTAAATTTACCTAGGAATTTTAATCAATCAGAAGGAAGAAGAGACATTATTTATACAATGATGCTTGTCTAGAAAGCAGTGGACTTTCCCTGTAAGGATGGACAAATCTTCTCTACATGAATCTTGTAGATGTAATCATAAAGGCTCTTTAATATTATCTCTGTAAAACACTTAAATATTATTTATCTGAATATTTCTAGTGGTATCCCTAAATAATAATTGAGAGTAATGTAATACTTTGATTCATAGTTAGGATAAAATTGACTACTCTGCTGAAACATGTAGATAGCGACCATTACTTTTCACAATTTCCCCCTTGTAAACATATTAAGTATATTAGCATAGTATTTATTTTTTAAATGGAGGCAATATTTTATGAGGTCTAAAGAAATCTATGTACCTTATGAAGAGTACTTTTCTTTTTATTAAATAAGACTACTGTAAAATGAGTTTTTAGACATGTATATTTTAGACTTATGCTTTTAATTTTAGGAATATTTCATTGAATATTCAAACTCAGGATGCTGTATTTTAAAAATTACTTTTTTATTTTGTGGACTTTACTCCTTTAACTCTACTATAATGATATTTTTATAGTTTTCAAATTTCATTTTTGAGAGGGCTCAAGTATTGCCTATAGTGAGAGTTAATTTACACGAAACATCAATACTAACCTATGGAAAAAAAAACTATGTTAAACACTTTATACATTTGCACTATTTAGTTCACAAAATGCTATTAATCTTGATTTAAAAAAAGTAAGGCATATAAAGATTTAATAGCTTTTTGTAGTTAGAGAATTCCTTTGTATCACAGCTTGGGAACATAAATTCAAATAGATTTGCCTCAAAGCTTATGTTTTTTTAAAATATTATAATACGTTATAATAAAATTATACTTAAACAGTTTACTCTGCAGTATTACTAAATATATAGAAAATCCTCACTTTTTGAGTAAATTTACACACACGGGAAAGGTCATAAAAAGCAAGTAAATGCTATTTCTTAATCACTTTAGAATATATTAGTTGAACTTTTTATATTAACCAAGCAGAAGAGACCAGATATCTACTTTTTGTTTTGTCAATAATATGGTTAGTGGATTTCTGAACTCAGGTTTACACAAAGGAAAGCAAATACTTGATAGTGAAAATGTATCTCAGATAAATTTGCAAGCAAATTTGTACCTCCTCCTGGATTCCCAAGAAATACTACCAAGAAAAAGCAATTGCTCTTCAAAGGGAGTCTTAAATTATTTCTAAGATCTTGATTATAGTAACATGTTATAGTTTTTCTTGATCCTTATAATCTACATCAAAGTCTTCTGCAGAGTGAACACCTGGTATTAGCTTGTGGAATGCAACCATAAATTGTCAATTAATAGGGAGTCAGGCGGTAGTGCTGTGGGTTAAGCGCAGGGGGCTGCAAAGCACAAAGACAGGAGTAAGGATCACAGTTCGAGCCTCAGCTCCCCACCTGCGGGGTAGTTGCTTCACAAGCAGTGCAGCAGGTTTGCAGGTGTCTATCTTTCTCTCCCCTTCTCTTGTGTTCCCCTCCTCTCTCCTTTTCTTTCAGTCCTATCCAACAATGATGACAATAAGAATAACTACAACAATAAAACAAGGACAACAAAAGGGAAAAAATAAACAAATATCAAAAAATTAAAAATATTAAAAAAAGAAAAAATGTCAATTAATAGATGTTTCTTTCTAACAAAGTAATTAAATCTACTATCTTATCTTTCCTATTCACAGAGCTCAACAGTATTCCCCAGGCTTACAATGGTAGTATGGGGATTATATTCCATTAAGGTAGATCAGTACCTGCAAAAGTTAAAGTGAAGTTATATTTATCTATTATGCTAAGCAATAACCTCACATTTCTATAAATTTTCCTTTTTTCTCATTTCATTCCTGATTCTGGTGACACAGAGTGATTACTTATTGGTTTGTCTTCATATATCCAGAATTTCCAAATATATATTTGTCACATTTCACCTTCTGCCATGTTAGTTCAATGTGGATGGACTAGGTCAAATTAATATGTACTTAGGTGACTTTGATCCCACTATATAAATAGTACAAAAATAATGAAAAAACCTGATAACTCTTAAGACAACATATGATAACTTTGAACTGATTTTAAAAAATGACTTAAATATGCTATTAAGAAATCTATATATGTAATATACCAAGACAAATTAACCTATAAAATCTCATAGGAAAAGAATAGGCTACTCATTTATTTCTTTTTTATTTTATTTTTATTTATTAAATGGAAATATTGACAAGACCATAGGATAAGAGGGGTACATTTTCACACAATTCCAACCACCAGAACTCCCTATCCCATCCCCTCCTGTTGGGAAATTGAACAGATATAGTGGAGCTTGGTAGGGCCCACATACCACCCTATTTCCATGCTAGTATGGCTCGTCCCTTTATCTACATAACAATCTTCTGCTTTGTCTTATAAATGATTAAAGGTCTCCCTCCTAAGTCCCCACAGAGTATTGATAATTCCCGCCAACTGAATCCCTGACAATGGTTGCTAGGGAAACCCCTACCATTTCCAACCCCTCCCACTTACAGTATTATAAAAGCCACTTCCATTTCAGGTTTATCTCTCTTCCTAGCCTGGACCTTGAGGAGGTCAGGCATCCAGACAAGAAGGTGGAAGTGGAAGCTGGCCTTTGCAGTTGGCTCCATGTGGCTTAAGCTGCACACATGCCTGAGCCTGGGGCTCCCACATGAATAAAGATTTGTTTTGCTACAGCCATGTGCTTAGTTCCTGGGTCATCTCTGCCATGGTAGTCTGAGGGTGCTTCTTCCCAAGCTAGTGCTCTCTGGGTTGGAGAGAATTCAACTGGAGCCGATCTAGGCTGCTGCATGGGAGAGGGATTAGGAACTCGTGCCGCACTAACTTCGCAGGAGATACACTCTGGACCCCTCGGAGCCAGAAAGCAATTTCCAAGTGTCTTTAATCAGAAGAGCAGCTGTTTTTATACTCTCCAAATAGGGTGGAAACGGGATGTGACATAGAGAGGGTGGAGGGAAAAGTGACTGGTGGAAGATCAGGGTATGACAAGGAGGGGGGGGAGCAGGTGAGAATTCTACCACTAAACCACCAATGCCCTGGAGGAAAGGTGGTGCTTTATGTAAATGTAAAAGTGATTTATGTAAATAGACCACAGCTTTGAATGGGATCAAATTAATCTCTATACAGGCATACTGGTGCTTGGTTAAGCAGAAGCCAGGGGGAGCTGACATACTACCCAACATCTCCCCCTTTCTTTTTAACTATTTTCCATAGTATCAGGAGTACGGGCACTTTGTGAGGCAGGGAGACTGATAAGAGGCACGCCTTTTGGGGTTCAACTGTCCCTCCTTGCTCAACCTCTCCGTAGAGAGAGAGACTACAGGATTGACACACCCCTCAAGCGCAAGCCCTTCCAAGCTCAACCACATCCTCACAATTCCCCAACATCTCCCTCTTACTTTATGGCCATTTATAACTGGGTCAAGGTCTGTAAAAGGCTTCATCCCTGTCAGGGGAATAGCAGTGTAAGGGTGAACAGAAACCTATATCATACAGGCATTTTCAAAAGAACCGGCATAAGACATGGAAAACAAAATAGGAGAGCAGCAAGAACCACTGTGATGCCAAGGGGAGTGTTTCCTACCTCAAAGGGCAAGGCCTAGCAAGCTAAAGGGCATTTCTTGCCTCTGGGGGCATCTATTACCTCTGGGGGCGCTTCATGCCTCTGTGGACATCTCTTGCCTCAAAAGGGCGTTCATGCCTTTGTGGGCATCTCTTGTCTCAAAGGGCGTTTCCTGCCTCTGTGGGCATGACCTAGTAAGGAAGGGGAGTTTTCTGGCTCTGGGAGAAGAGCCTGCAGGCGAGGGGAACACGGTCTATAAAGTCCGAAGGCAACTGGCTGAAGTTAGTCTTTGAGAAACACAGCAGCATGTACCAGTAAGTCTGATGGAAGTGTCAGTCCAAAGTAGATGACCATGGAAGAAAATGCCAGGGGATGAAATGCTGCATGTCTGTCTCGATGGAGAATGTCGGCCACTGGAATTCTGCTTTTCTGTAGAGAGTTTGCTTTGGAGTCTGTGAATCTGTTTCTTTAGGTCGTGCCAGGTCACATCATTGGTTTCTGGGGGTGTGTTGTAGTCATTTCATCTTGTGGGCAATGTCAGAGAACAGGGTTCCAAATGGATTTCCAGGAATTCCATTTGAATAGATGCTTTTTCATGTGAAGACTTGACAGCTGAAATTCACTTACTTGTCAAATAAAACTTGTAGCAGATTAAAAGTTTACTATAATTGATGACTCCATTATAATTGGAAGTCCTTTATAGTATGATTTTAAGGTTGCTTAAACAGTTTAAACTCAATATAATGTGGAAAGGTAAACAGAAGAACCGCAGTTAAAAGCCTCAAGCATGGGAATAATTAACATAATCATTGCACTATCTGCCCCACCCATAACTCATACAGTTTTCAGGATTAAACGTTTCAGATTTATGCCAAGAAATAAAAAAGGAAATCAAAGGAGGAAAAAAAAATTTTTGGATTGTTTCTGGATGTCTCTAGAAATCATGGCTGTGTCCAGCATTTTTTTTAAGTCAATGTCATACAAAAATTCAGTCATTCAAATCATTCTCTTATGAAACGCAACTTGAACCAGATTATCAAGATCTCACCATGTAGTATCATGAGTCCCCGGAGGGCATCCTAGTCCAAAAAGCTCCTCGAAATTCCATTTAGGGTGCTTCTAACTGTTCCTGCTGGATTGTTTCAGGCACCCATTTTTAAAAGTGTCTTCCCCTTGAAGATAGAATCCAATCAGGAGAGTAGAACTAACCATGTGTCTCCATTCTTGGGGACTGCCAGGGTACTGGAGAACACTCCTCAAATTAGAGTAGTCCTTCTCAGTGGGAAACATGTGAGAAGAAGTCCAGAAAGTCCCAGGGGAAAACTCCTTACATATCCCAAGGTCTACGATCATGGTCATAAAGAACCAAATTGTGGCCCAGAGCAAAATGTAGTCCTTTTCCTCAGGAAACATGTGAGAGGGAATCCAGAAAGTCCAAGGAGAAATCTCTGTGCATCTGCCAAGCTCTATAATTAGGGTCACAAGAAACCAAAGTTCCCGGTCAGGGAAACAAAGTGTGGCCCAAAGCAAAATGTTCCAGAGACAGAGTAACTATCTCATGATGAAACAGTAGAGGCTTTGGCAAACCTCTTTGTAAGTAGAAGAGAAGACCATAGTGCATAGGTAAGCAAAGTCTTCACTTAACTGGGAGTTGCGCAGGTCCGGTCCCATGTTGAAGGCGCCATTATGTCAGTCTGGCAGTCTGGCTTCACAAGAGGAGACAGACGACCTGGGACTCATGGATGGGTTGTACGCAGTATCTCTTTATTCATGCAGGATGCAGCACAATCTAAGCCAAGCTAAGCTAAACCTAACACTACAACTTCAACTTACCACTACCAAAATGAACAATGTTGTTCTTATATACTTTCCAAGTAGGGTGTAAACAGGATTTTATGTAGAGAGGGTGGAGCGAAAAGTGACTGGTGGAAGATCAGGGTGTGACAGAGAAGTTCAGTGTAGGCGTAGGGGACCAGATTGGGTGAGGAGACGTCAAGCGTTGGACAGGGTGGGCAAAGATATCCGCGTCTATTGGCAGGTCCGGTAGAGCATAGACGTGGGAAATGATCTTAGATGATGCCGCATCCGGACGAATATCTTGCGGGAAGATGTTGCTAAGAACTGGCAGCCATGGAACCGGGGTGGAACAGATGGTTCCAGAAATTATCCTCATGGAGGAATATAATTTGGAATCGACCAAGTGGACATGGGGCTACGGAACCATACTGGGGCACAGTATTCTGCAGTGGAATAGCATAATGCCAGCTATTCGTCGGGATGCGGCATCATCTAAGTTCATTTCCCACGTCTATGCTCGACCGGACCTGCCAATATACGCGGATATCTTTGCCCACCCTGTCCAACGCTTTACGTCTCCTCACCCAATCTGGTCCCCTACGCCTACACTGAACTTCTCTGTTCCAGTCTCTTGGAAACAGAGCTGGCAGTCAGCTGAGGTAAAGAACAAACACCTCATCACAGACCCCTGCAAGCGTCAACCCGGCTTTGACCTAGCACGTTATGATTGGGCCCTCCTCAATCGCTATCGAACAGGCCATGGCCGGTGCGCCGCTATGTTCCATCGCTGGGGAGCCAGAGACAACCCGAACTGCCCCTGTGGCTCCAGACAGACTATGACCCACATAGTCAACGACTGCCACCTCTCCAGATTCAAAGGAGGTCTCGAAACTTTACATCAGGCTCAACCTGATGCTGTTGACTGGCTATGGAAGAAGGGCAAACGCTAGAAGAAGAAGGGTGTGACAAGGAGAGGGGGCGGAGCAGGTGAGAATTCTACCACTAAATCACCAATGCCCTGGAGGGAAGGTGGTGCTTTATGTAAATATAAAAGTGATTTATATAAATAGACCACAGCTTTGAATGGGATCAAATTAATCTCTATACAGGCATACTGGTGCTTGGTTAAGCAGAAGCCAGAGGGAGCTGGCATACTACCCAACAATCTCTCCCACTGTCGATGCAAGCCAGACACCCTCCCTTGATAGTTTCCTTTTTTTTTTGCCTCCAGGGTTATAACTGTGGCTCCCTGCCAGCACTACAAATCCACTGCTCCTGGAGGCTATTTTTCCCATTTTGTTGCCCTTGTTGTTACCCTTTTTGTGGTTGTTATTGTTGTTATAGCTGTTGTTGCTGATAGATAGGACAGAGAGACATCAAGAGAAGAGGGGAGACAAGAGGTGGAGAGAAAGATGGACACATGCAGACCTGTTTCATTGTTTGAGAAGTGACTCTCCTGAAGGTGGGGAGCTTGGGGTTTGAATTGGGATCCTTGCACTGGTCCTTGTGCTTTGTGCCATGTGTGCTTAATTTGCTGCACTACCACAGATCCCCTGAGAGTTTCCTATTCTTTATCTTTCTGGGAGTATGGATCCAGGATGATTATGGGGTGCAGAAGGTGGAAGGTCTGGCTTCTGTAATTGCTTCCCCATTGGCAAGTGGACCCATACTCCCAGACTGTCTCTCTTTTTCCCCAGTGAGGCAGGGATCTAAGGAGTCAGAACTCCAGAACATGTTGGTGGGATCATCTGCCCAGGGAAGACACGTTGGCATCAGGGTAGCATCAGGAACTTGGTGGCTGAAAAAAACATTAGATATAAAGCACAGGGGCCAGGTGGTGATTCACCTGGTAAAGCACACACGTTACAGTGTGCAAGGACCTGGGTTCAAAGCCCAGGTCCACACCTGCCAAGAGAAAGTTTCATCAGTGGTGAAGCAGGGTTGCAGGTACCTCTCTCTCTCTATCTCTGTATCTCTCTTTTTCTCTCTCTCTCTATCTCTCTCTCATCCTCCCCCTCACTTTCCCTCTGTCTCTATACAGTAATAAATGAATAAAGCATATTTTTTATTTATAAAAAGGAAACACTGACAAAACCATAGAATAAGAGGGGTACCACTCCACACAATTCCCACCATCAGAAATACGCATCCCAACCACTCCCTTGATAAGTTTCCTGTTCTTTAACCCTCTGGGAGTATGGACTCCAGGTCATTGTGGGATGCAGAAGGTGGAAGATCTGGCTTCTGTAATTGCTTCCCCGCTGAACATGGGCATTGACTGGTCGATACATAGTCCCAGCCTGCCTCTTTCTTTCCCTAATGTGGTGGGGTCTCTGGAGAATCAGAGCTCCAGGACACATTGGTGGAGTTGTCTCTCCAGGAAAGTCTGGGTGGCATTATTCTAGCATCTGGAACCTGGTGGCTAAAAAAAGAGTTAACATATAAAGCCAAACAAGTTGATGACTAATCATGAACCTAAAGGCTGGAGTGGTGCAGATGAAAAGTTGGGAAAGTCTCTGTTTTGTAGATAGCTAGTAGGCATATTTTAATTATATTCCAAAGGGGCTGTGGCTATACTAGTTTTTTTTTTTTCCTCTGAGCCTGAAATCTGATATGCAGATGGATCCAAGTTATTGTCTGGGGAGATAGTATCATGGCTGGAAAAAGGATGAGAAATTTGGATCAGGGAAGAGAGTAGCTCCCATATATGGAAAAGGTGTATAAATATTGTTGACTGTAAACCCCATAGATTTGATCTGATATGGGGCCCAAATTAAGCTTAGGAGCCTATGTGACCACTGCATCCCTGTAGATCTTTGCTTACATTCTGTGGTCATGTGTAGGAACATTCCAAGCTGCCTCAATATCAGGACCCATCTTCAGGTTTAGCATAAAGTTTGTTGTCCAGCCTCCCTTCAGAGGATGTAACATTCTCTACAGTTGTTGATCCAAGCTGAGTGCAAGGTCCTTTGGGTGCCCACAAAGGGGTCTATTGTGTTATTCCTGATAGCGATGATCAGTAATAATGGAGAGAGGGATTTATTCGAGGTCTAGGTCCATCATGTCTGTCTGGGAATCTCAGGACTCCCCACTTAGGACCCCAGCTGACGGGGTGGCCTGATAGTGACTAAAGAGTCATCATTAAAGTATGCCAGTCTCTTGCCCTTATTCAGCTTGTACAGTCCTTGTTTTGATAAGGTTAGCTTTGGAGTAAGTGATGGAAGTGTTATAAAGTAGGTGAGGAGTGTATCTAAGTCTAAGTAGACACTATTTCATTATCGACTTTATACTGACTCACTGAAAACTATTGTGTACTTTTGCTTTTAGGTATATATTTTGCCCTAATTTATGGATACATATAAACATATGTTCTATCTCACAGGACCTAGTCTATATCTAGGTTTTGGGACTTGGTTAGGAGGTGAACCACCTGGAATGGTATTAAAAAATCTGATGAAAGGAAAGACCCCTAGAATGAAATTAGAGAATCCTATGAGAGAAAACATCTCACCCAAGTAATGAGGCTGAGGGTTGACATTCCACCACAGACATCTCTGGACAGTCTGAAGTGAAGCATGCTGAGGTGATACAATGATTAGGCTGGAATTAGTGGATGCAATATCATTTGATATGGATTGAGAGAAGTATGCAGAAAAGTGACCCCATCCTAGATGTTCCAGGAGTGGGGGAAATATAGGCTCTATAGAGGAAGTGGAAGGTTCCTGATGTCTTAGAGTTAAAGAAGGCAATAGAGAGTTATTGCCATTATCAAATTATTTGGCAATTGGGTTAACTCTGAAATATCCCTTAGTTAGGATTTGCTGTATCATACACAAATCATCATAAGCTGTGCTTCTGTTTTCCCTGGTTTAAGATTAAAAAAAATTTTTTTTTAAATATTTATTTTATTTATTTATTCCCTTTTGTTGCCCTTGTTGTTTTATTGTTGTAGTTATTATTGTTGTTGTCATTGTTGGATAGGACAGAGAGAAATGGAGAGAGGAGGGGAAGACAGAGAAGGGGAGAGAAAGATAGACACCTGCAGACCTGCTTCACCGCCTGTGAAGCTACTCCCCTGCAGGTGGGGAGCCGGGGGCTCTAACCGGGATCCTTACGCCGGTCCCTGCACTTTGCGCCACATGCGCTTAACCCGCTGCGCTACAGCCTGACTCCCCTGGTCTAAGATTTTAAGAGAGTCAACATTTCACAGTTTCAGCCTATGGTCTGTGCATTAAACATTTGAGACATTCAGTCAAATTTCACCGTCTCATATTAATTAAATAGTGATTTATATGACTATGAATTAATAGGAGTGTACATATACACCATTCACACCACCAAAAGATTGTGTTCTACCCTCACCCCCTCCATGAAGCATAACATTCACCTTCACCTGCAATCCAGAGTTTTTACTTTGGTGCTCTACTCTAAATTCAGTCAAATCTTGTTTTGAATTTAACTTTCTGTTCTTCTTTCTCAACTTCTCTTTATGAGTGGGATCATCCTATATTCATCTTTATCTTTTTGACTTAGCTCACCTAGCATAAGTTCTTCTAGCTCCTTCCAAGATGGGTCAGAGAAGGTGGGTTCATTGTTCTTAATAGCTGCATATAATTTTTTTAAAGATATAAAGCAGAACAAATTGTTGACTAATCATGAACCTAAAGGCAATATTATTGCAGATAAAGATTTGGGGTCACCATTTTGGAAAAAGCTAGTAGGTATATTTTAGGTATATTCCAAGGGGGCCCTTACTTAACTAGTTTTTGTCTGAGCCTGGCATATAATATGCAGGTGGACCCAGGTTATTGTTTGGGGAAATGGTGTCATCATTGGAAAAAGGACTAGAAAAAAGTGTCAGAAAATAAAGTAGGTCCATAATTTGGGGAAAGTATATAAATATTGATAACTGTAAACCCCATTGATTTGACCTGGGGCCCATATTCAGTACAGGAGCTTATTTAGCCTCTGCATCCCTGTGGGTCAAAGCTTACTTTCTGTGGTCATGGCTGTACTAATTTCAAGACCCATCTTCTTCAGGTTGTAGGTATACTATGTTGTTTAAACTCCATTCGGAGAGTGGAAAATTTATTTTTAATGTCACTATGCATGCTATGACATGCATTGCAAATTTAAAATATATTCTGCTTTGATACTGAATTAATTTTCTGTTCTTTTATAACACATTTTTCTTATATTAACTGTTAGCTTCATATATCAACTCATTTTCAATGCAAGATTACAAATATTAATGAAATTATTAAGTTCCTGTTTGATAGATTGCCTTCTATTCAAGATTTATAAGCACTTTAAAAGAATTTCCTGGGGAGTCGGGCAGTAGCGCACTGGATTAAATGTAGGTGGCACAAAGCGCAAGGATCAGCGTAAGGATTCTGGTTCGAAACCCAGCTCCCCACCTACAGGGGAGTCGCTTCACAGGTGGTGAAGCAGGACTGCAGATGTCTAGCTTTCTTTCCCCCTCTGTATCTTCCTCACCTCTCTCCATTTCTCTGTCCTATCTAACAATGACAACATCAATCACAACAATAATAACTACAACAATAAAACAACAAGGGCAACAAAAGGAAATAAATAAAATAAATCTTTTTTTTAAAAAAAGAATTTACTGAAAGGAAAACCCAATACAATGTTCTCTGTCACATAGCAAGAACTTTCCCTATTTTGCTCCTGCCTTTGGATACTTAAAAATATTGAGTAGTTTAAAAACAAGAAGTTGTGAGGATGCAGTACAAACATTATTTATGCCAAAGAATACTCTGCTGTTCACACTGATAGAAAATTGATATTGAGCACAACAAATGAGCCAAATTTTAGTCCATAGTTTTTTGAGAACTAATTTGTCTTAAAACCCATCTAACGCTATTTTGAACTATCATATAAAGAATACCACTTTCATTTAATTATTGTGTCTCCTTAGTCATCTCTGAACTTGGACAATTTTTTTTTTTATTTCCTCCAGGATTATTGCTGGGCTCAGTGCCTGCACCTTGAATCCAGCACTCCTGGAGGCCATTTTTTTCCCCTTTTGTTGCCCTTGTTGTTGTAGCCTCGTTGTGGTTATTATTATTGCCATTGTTGATGTTGTTCATTGTTGGATAGGACAGAGAGAAATGGAAAGAGGAGGGGAAGACAGAGAGGGGGAGAGATAGACAGACACCTGCAGACCTGCTTCACTGCTTGTGAAGCGACTCCCCTGAGTGTGGGGAGCCGCAGGCTAAAGTGATATAAATGAGAATCACGATTAGCTTTACAGGAAAACAAACACTACCTTAGCACTGTGATTAAAATTAGCATCAGCTATCACCAAACATACAGATAGTGTATACTCCTGTGCTATGATATGAGAAAGCTAATACTTTAAGCCTATACCCTCTACCTGAGAAATCTTAATCCTGATCTAATCATAAAACAAGCCACAGACAAATCCCAAGCAAGGCCTATTATAGAAAATGCCTCATAGACACCTCTCAAAATGTTTAGGGTCATCACGTGTTAAAAATTGTTCAAACCGGGGGTCGAGTGGTGGCACAGTAGGTTAAGTGCATGTGGCGCAAAGTGCAAGGATTAGCGTAAAGATCCCGGTTCCAGCCCCTGGCTCCCCACCTGCAGGGGAGTCGCTTCACAGGCGGTGAATATGGTCTGCAGGTGTCTGTCTTTCTTTTCCCTTCTCTGTCCTATCCAATAACAATGACATCAATAACCACAACAATGTTAAACAAAAAGGGCAACAAAAGGGAAAATAAACAAATATAAAAAAATTAAAAAAGAATAAATACATTTCCTATCACAAGATGATTGAGGTTCCTTTTGGACATATCTTTATGGAATACTTCAACCTAGTAATAAACTATTGGAGAGACCAAGGAAATAAGACATGGACACCCTCCCACTGAAAAATAGTAGTAGAAATAACATTATCTACCTATAGACTTTTTCTTTCTGTTACATGTTCTTGAGTCCAAAGCAAATTTGTAAGTGTACATTGGTAAGGGCTTATATGCATTTATTTATTTTTTTATTACTGAGTTATGTATCATCATGAAAATAAAATGGAAACAAAATGAACCCCAGGAATTATAATAGATTCACCAGGCAGAAACCCATTACTGTGATAACCCTGGTAGAAAATAATAATAGTGGTAATGATAACAATATAAAATGATACACATAACATACAACACAGTCAAATATTGGGGTGCTATGTTTAAGAGTTAGTAGACATTTGTAGCCCTGTATGTATCTTTTTCTCTTTGGGGAACTGTTTGCAGCATCACTACACCATGGAGTCAGCCATTCACCTCTGCTTGTATTTTATCATCTAGCACAATCAAGTATTACATTGTTTTACAAACTTTTTCCCAGTCCATATGAACACTATTGTATTGCATGTTTTATTATGTAATTTATTTTGTTTTTATCCAATTACAGATGGTTTCTTTGTTTTTGCTTGTTTTCATGATGATACTTAACTCAGTAATTTCTCTTCCTTTGGGCAGGGACTGGAACTTAAACCCAGGGCCTCCCACATGGTAAGGTATGCACTCTACCAGATGTGTCACTGCTTGACCCCAGTATGCCATTAAAAGAAACAACTTTAAGGAAGTGAAAACATGGATGAATAAAATAAACTGTTAAAGTCGTTTTGGGGGCTAATATATCTTTAAAGAAAATTATTGGAGGGGGGTCGGGCGGTGGCGCAGTGGGTTAAGCACATGTGGCACAAAGCGCAGGGACCGGCGTAAGGATCCCGGTTCGAGCCCCCGGCTCCCCACCTGCAGGGGAGTCGCTTCACAGGCGGTGAAGCGGGTCTGCAGGTGTCTATCTTTCTCTCCCCTTCTCTGTCTTCCCCTCCTCTCTCCATTTCTCTCTGTCCTATCCAACAACTAATTGTGTCAACAAGGGCAATTATAATAACCACAACGAAGCTACAACAAGGGCAACAAAAGGGGGGAAAAATGGCCTCCAGGAGCGGTGGATTCATGGTGCAGGCACCGAGCCTAGCAATAACCCTGGAGGAGGAAAAAAAAAAAAAAAGAAAATTATTGGAGAGCATACTTACTGGGAAGTAATCAGAATTTTTAAAATATCAGTGCTATTGGCAATTGACCTACATTCTCACTGTCAATGTAAATGGCGTGAAGCACAAAGACCTTTGTAAGAATCCCAGTTCCAGCCCTCTGCTCTCTACCTGCAGAGGGGTTGCTTCACAAGTGGTCAAGCAGGTCTGCAGGTGTCTTTCTCAACCCCTCTGTCTTACCCTCTTCTCTGGATTTCTCTCTGTCCTATACAAGTACAACAGTGACAATAATAATAATATCCACAATAAAGATAAACAACAAGGACAACAAAAGGGGAAAATTAGTTTCTAGGAGAAGTGGATTCTAGTGCAGGCACCAACCCCCAGCAATACCATGGAGGCAAAAAAAAAACAAAAAAAAAAACAAAAAAAAGATGAATGCATTAATCACTGAAGCCATTATACCTTGCACAGAAGAGAAAACATGTTTTAGTTTTAGGTGGAGCAATGCAGTTATTTTTTTTTTTAATAGGAGGAAAGGTGAATGATGAAATTGGGAAGCAGAGGTTGTAGGCAATACTAGGAGTGGGAAAAGGCACAGCAATGCAAGAGAAATGCAAAGGAAAAATGAAAAAAGATTCTCTACCATGTCTATACTCTTGGTACTGCTTTTTACATTATGAGTTTTTAAAGTACAAATTTATTCAATGTGTGCATTTCAGTTATAGAAATGCTTTTTGTGAGTGCAGGAACTTGCAAAAGTGCTGAAAGGTGCCTCTGTAAATTACGGAAGCTTTAATGTGGAATCCAGCCTTGGTTCCTAGTATATATTGTATTTTGTCATAATTTTAATATACTGTTGGATTTGATTTGTTAGAATGAAATTAAAATGCTGGCAACTCTATTCAGCTGTGAGATATATCTGGAGTTTCATTGTTCATTCTGTCAGTTTTTGGTATCAAGGTTATTCTTGTATTCCTCAATGAAACAGAGATGTCCCTGACTTTTCCAGAACATGTTGTGGTTTGTAAGATGCTAAGAAGATACCTATTTTGTCTTGTGTATTATTTTGCAGCTGGCTCTACTATGCTGGGAGAAGCTTCCTTGTTGTGATGCCTTTTCCTGTGACCTGCTAGCATCTGTCTCTGTAGCTAAGTAGCAGTTGACCTTTAGGTGTGAAACTCCAGCAACAACAACAGATAACATGTTTGTGATGTGCAATTTTTATTGTTCCTGAAATAATTTTCTGCTGGGGCTAGATAACATAATGGTTTTGTAAACTGACTCTCTTGCCTGAGCCTATAAAGTCCCAGGTTCAGTCCCCCACACCACTATAAACCAGAGCTGATTAGGGCTAGGGTAAAAAATAAAATAAAGTGAAATAAAATAAAATAAATAATACGTAAGTTTGAAAGTATTTACTCAGAATATGCTAGAAAGTTACTTTTTAATTTACTTGTTTTGAAGTTAATTATTTCAATTATTTCATTTAGAGATTTTCAGTTTTGGTGGGGTGATTAATTTTGTTCCCAAAACAATCTATTTCATTAATTCTAAGCCATCATTTAAGGGGGCCAGGTAATGGTGCATCTGGTTAAGTAATCACATTACAGTGCTCAAGGACCAGTTTCAAGCCCCTGGTCCCCAGCTGTAGGGGAGAAGCTTCAGAAATGGGGAAGCATGGCTATAGGTGTCTGTCTCTATGACTCTTTCTCTAAGTCCCCTACCACTCTCATTTACTCTATCTTTATCCAGTAATAATAAAAAATAAAAATACAATTATAGTGTCATCATTACTTACCTATGAACGTCTTGTATCTGTTACTTTTCTGTTTTATGGAGTATGATTTTTCTTTATTTTTTTTATGGTCCCTATATTTCATGTTTATCTAAGCAAAGTTTGACTGTTCCCAAGGCAGAGGAGGATGGCCATTTGCTGGAGCATAAAATATACTGACAACTATCATAAAATATACTGATAGCCATTTCCTTTTAGAAGTTTTCTCCGTAAAATTTTAAATTTCAGTTTTTACCTCATGTCCAGATAATTTTTAGTCTGATGAACGTAAATAATGGTGTGATGCACGTGCAGGTGCAGTGCCAGGGGCAGAACTAGAAATTCTATGTGTCTGCATATCCTGTCCCAGTACTTCCTCCCTCCCAGACTGCCAAGGCCTTAACATGCAGATGGAGGCAGATGTAAGCACCTGGAGACAGACTGAGACACATCCCCTGAGGGGCCTGCCCTGCCTCTGAAGGGACTATAAAGCTGGGCAGACCTTGAAGCCCAGGCTTCATCTCCTGCATCTCTCTCTCTACATGCCTACATAGCTTGTACTTCTCTGCTCAGGAACACTTATTTTGGCAATTGTGAATAATGTCACAACGAGCATGCGAATATAAATATTGATTTTTAAAACAGATGAAATAGGGAAGTTAGTCTCTTAGAAATACATGCTATTAATTTGATTTTGACTTCCAATATGCATCCATTATTCTTTTATTTTTCCCTTGTATAACAAAATAATTCCAATTCCTGAACTATGTGTTCTCAAAATCCTGTGTGAATTTGTATGGATTTTCAATTTTTCTTCTAATTTTTAACTTATTAAAATTGTTTCATTTGTTATGAATAATAGGTTACACGATTGTAAGATTACACTGCATAATAGTCCCACACTACACTCCAAATTTCTATGTCCCCACCCTTCAGCCTCCCAAAGATCCTGAGCAATGTGCTGCTCTGGCAGGCATCAAAAGCCTACAGCACCCGGTATTCCCAGGTGGTCTTCCATCCAAGTACTAACCAGGTCTGACCCTACTTAGCTTCGGAGATCAGAAGAGATCAGGTGTGTTCAGGGTGGTATGGCTGTAGACTCAACCTCCCAAAGATAACCACCAGAGTTCTCACTAGTAAGAAACAATTTGCTTGTATATATATATTTGAGCTGGAGCCCAGAATCTTTTTTTTTTAATCTTTTTTTTTTCCCTCAGGGTTATTGCTGAGCTCGGTGCCTGCACCATGAATCCAGCACTCCTAGAGACCATTTTTTCCCCCTTTTGTTGCCCTTGTTGTTGTAGCCTTGTTGTGGTTATTATTATTGCCATTGTTGAGCATATGCTGTTCATTGTTGGATAGGACATAGAGAAATGGAAAGAGGAGGGAAAGACAGAGAGGGGGAGAGAAAGATAGACACCTGCAGACCTGCTTCACTGCCTGTGAAGCGACTCCCCTGCAGGTGGGTAGCCAGGGTTGGAACCGGTATCCTTACACAGGTCCCTACGCTTTGTGCCACATGCACTTAACCCACTGCGCCACTGCCGGACCTCTAAATATTTATTTATTTGGCAGAGGCAGTCAGAAACTGAAGGAAGGGGCGAGATAGCAAGGGAGAGAGACAGAGACACCTGCAGCACTGCTTTATCATTTTCAACATTTTCAAACCAGGTGGGGACTGGGAGAATAAACCTGGACCCTGTGCATAGTAAAATATGTGCTCAAGCAGGTGCACCACCACCCTGACCTGTTTTGTTTTTTTTTTAATAAGTTCGTGTGTATCAGTTCTCTAGACTCTACATATGAGTGAAAACATCCTTTTTTTTTCATATGCCCATTTATTATGATTTCTGATTTGTAGTTTGTTTTCATAATACTTTTTATTAAATGCAAAAAATCATCTAAATCCCACTATGCATATCAATTAAAATTGCATCTTTATACATGTATTAATAGAATGGAGTTGAATAATTTTTTTACTTTTCAGAAGAAACTAGACATTTCTTTTTGACCATATTTCTGAATTGTGAACAAGAACTGGAAAAGTAAAAAAATGAAGAGCAATATAGTTCTTAATTTTATAAAGTAATTTTCCTGACAAAACTGAAGTACATTTAAAAATAAATATGAATAATTAAACATAGTGGCAAGTTTTGGATAATTAAAAATAGGACTTTAATATGCAAAACTATTTCCAGGGACATTGGAAAGTCATCAAGACATGAGATCATTGAAGGAAGAATGCAGAAAGGAAAGGTACTTGGCCCTAGGCTACAAATTGCTATAAATAGCACATTATAAATAATAACAGACAAAACTTCCACTGATGTTTACAACACATGCTTCATACAGAGCGGAAGCATTCAAAATATGAAGAACAGACCTATGTCACTTTGGACAATCTGAGCTCAGTCAATTTAAATATGTACTTATAAAAATACAAATTATTTAAGGTATTTAAAAACTAATACCTTAGGCACTTATGATAAAATAATTTCATTTCAGGATAATTGAATTCATGTTATGAAATTGCATAGAATTGAAATAACATAATTCATAATTTTGTGAAATTGGAGAATTAATTTTCCTTTATTTTTTCTTTGCTGTTTTCTTCTAATTTATCTTTATTATAGGTCTATATAATCCACCTCAAACAAAGCATCTCTTAATATCTTCACTATATTTATTTGCCTTTCCATTGTAATGCAGTCCCCATGTAAGCAGAAAGAATCAGCTAAGCAAAAAATTAATTGAATGCCCACAAAATTAATAAATACAAGAAAATACTTTGGAATGATTAAGTGTGTATAATTAAACATTTGTCCTTAGATTTAGGACATTGTTTACAGCTTGTTTACAATAAACAGAATTGGGACCAGGTGGTGGCACACCTGATTCAGCACACAGGTTTCAGTGCTCAAAGCCCCAGGTTTGAGCCCCCAGTCCCAACCTGCAGGGGGAAAGCTTCATAAGCGGTGAAGCAGGTCTGCAGGTGTCTCTCTTTCTCTCTCCCTCTTTCTCTACCCTACCCTCTCAGTTTCTGGCTGTCTCTATCCAATAAATAAAGATAATAATAAAAAAATAAAAATACTGTCACAACAAGATAAACACAGACTTAAAGTGAAAGGATGAAAAAATGTCATACAGGCTAATGGACCACAAAAAAGGGCAGGAACAGCCATTCTCATCTCAGACACGATAGATTTTAAATTAAATAAAGTAGTAAAAGATAGGCAAGGACATTACATAATGATTAGAGGATCAATCAGCCAAGAAGACTTAACAATTATTAACATCTATGCACCCAACAACAAATAGAAAATTATTAAAAGTCACAGAATTTGGAAACTAAACAACATGATCCTTAAGAACCACTGGGTCAGAGACTCACTCAAACAGGAAATTCAAATGTTCCTAGAAAAAAATGAAAATGAAGACACAACCTATCAAAATATTTGGGACACAGCTAAAGCAGTACTGAGAGGGAAACTTATAGCCATACAATCACATATTAAACACCAAGAAGAAGCCCAAATGAACGACCTTACTGCACACCTCAAGGACTTAGAGGAAGAGGAACAAAGGAACCCCAAAGCAACCAGAAGGACAGAAATCACTAAAATTAGAGCAGAAATAAACAACATCGAAAATAAAAGAACCATACAAAAGATCAATGAAGCCAAATGTTGGTTCTTTGAAAGATTTAACAAAATTGAAAAACCCCTAGCCAGACTCACCAAACAAAAAAGAGAGAAGACTCAAATTAATAGAATTGTAAACAATGGAGGAGATATCACAACTGACACCACAGAAATCCAGAGAATCCTGCGAAACTTCTATGAAGAACTATACGCCACCAAGCTAGAGAATCTGGAAGAAATGGAACAATTCCCAGAAGCATATGCCCTTCTAAAACTGAACCAAGAAGAACTACAAAATCTAAATGCACCAATCACAGACAAAGAAATTGAAACCGTTATTAAGAATCTCCTCAACAACAAAAGTCCGGGACCAGATGGCTTCACAAACGAATTCTACAAAACTTTCAGGAAACAGTTAGTAGCCATACTTCTTAAGCTTTTCAATAAGATTGAAGAAACAGGAATACTCCCTTCTACCTTCTATGAAGCCAACATCACCCTGATACCAAAAGCTGATAGGGACAGAACAAAAAAGGAAAACTACAGACTAATATCTCTGATGAACATAGATGCCAAAATATTAAACAAGATCTTGGCCAACCGGATACAGCAACATATCAAAAAGATTGTTCATCATGACCAAGTGGGATTCATCCCAGGAATGCAAGGTTGGTTCAACATCCGTAAGTCAATCAATGTTATTCACCACATCAATAAAAGCAAAGCCAAAAACCACATGATTATCTCAACAGATGCAGAGAAAGCTTTTGACAAAATCCAACACCCATTCATGCTCAAAACTCTACAAAAAATGGGAATAGATGGGAAATTCCTCAAGATAATGGAGTCTATATGTAGCAAACCTACAGTCAACATCATACTCAATGGACAGAAGCTGAAAGCAGTCCCCCTCAGATGGGGGACTAGATAAGGCTGTCCACTGTCACTGTTACTCTTCAACATAGTATTGGAAGTTCTTGCCATAGCAATCAGGCAAGAGAAAGAAATCAAAGGAATACAGATTGGAAGGGAAGAAGTCAAGCTCTCACTATTTGCAGATGATATGATAGTATACATAGAAAGACCTAAAGAATCCAGTAGAAAATTACTGGAAGTTATTAGGCAATATAACAAGGTATCAGGCTACAAAATCAATGTACAAAAGTTAGTGGCATTTCTTTATGCAAACACTAAATCTGAAGAAGAAGACATCCAGAAATCACTCCCATTGACTGTTTCAGCAAAATCAATCAAATACCTAGGAATAAAGTTGATCAAAGAAGTGAAAGACTTGTATGCTGAAAACTATGAGTCACTACTCAAGGAAATAGAAACTGATACCAAGAAATGGAAATAGATCCCATGCTCATGGATTGGAAGAATAAATATCATCAAAATGAATATTCTCCACAGAGCCATATACAAATTTAATGCAATACCCATGAAAGTTCCACCAAGCTTCTTTAAGAGAATAGAACAAACACTACAGTCATTTATCTGGAACCTGAAAACACCTAGAATTGCCAAAACCATCTTGAGGAAAAGAAACAGAAATGGAGGCATCACACTCCCAGACCTTAAACTATATTATAAAGCCATCATCATCAAAACAGCATGTAACTGTAACAAAAATAGGCACACAGACCAGTGGAACAGAATTGAAAGCCCAGAAATAAATCCTCACACTTATGGGCATCTAATCTTTGATAAGGGGGCCCAAAGGATTAAATGGAAAAAGTAGAATCTCTTCAATAAATGGTGCTGGGAAAACAGGGTTGTAACATGCAGAAGAATGAAATTGAACAACTTTATCTCAAAAATCAACTCCAAATGGATCAAAGACCTAGATGTCAGACCAGAAACAATCAAATACTTAGAAGAAAACATTGGTAAAACATTTTCCCACCTACACCTCAAGGACATCTTTGATGAATCAAACCCAATTGCAAGGAAGACTAAAGCAGAAACAAACCACTGGGACTACATAAAATTGAAAAGCTTCTGCACATCCTAAATAAATATTAAACAAACAAAGAGACCCCTCACAGAATGGGAGAAGATCTTCACATGCCAGACATCAGACAAGAAACTAATCACCAAAATATATAAAGAGCTCAGCAAACTTAGCACCAAAAAAGCAAATGATCCCATCCATAAATGGGCAGAGGATATGAACAAAACATTCACTACAGAGGAGATCCAAAAGGCTAACAAACATATGAAAAAATGTTCTAGGTCACTGATTGTCAGAGAAATGCAAATTAAGACAACACTAAGATACCACCTCACTCCTGTAAGAATGGCATACATCAAAAAGGATAGCAGCAACAAATGCTGGAGAGGTTGTGGGGACAGAGGAACCCTTTTACATTGCTGGTGGGAATGTAAATTGGTCCAGCCTCTGTGGAGAGCAGTCTGGAAAACTCTCAGAAGGCTAGACATGGACCTTCCATATGATCCAGTAATTCCTCTCCTGGGGTTATACCCCAAGAACTCCATAATACCCAACCAAAAAGAGGTGTGTACTCCTATGTTCATAGCAGCACAATTCATAATAGCTAAAACCTGGAAGCAATCCAGGTGCCCAACAGCAGATGAGTGGCTGAGGAATCTGTGGTATATATACACAATGCAATACTATGCAGCTATCAAAAACAATGAACCCACCTTCTCTGACCTATCTTGGATGGAGCTAGAAGGAATTATGTTAAGTGAGCTAAGTCAGAAAGATAAAGATGAGTATGGGATGATCCCACTCATCAACAGAAGTTGATGAAGAAGATCTGAAAGGGAAACTAAAAGCAGGACCTGACCAAATTGTAAGTAGGGCACCAAAGTAAAAACCCAGTGGTGAGGGGTAGACATGCAGCTTCCTGGGCCAGTGGGGGGTTGGAGTGGGTGGGAGGGATGGCTCACAGTCTTTTGGTGGTGGCTATGGTGTTTATGTACACTTCTAGCAAAATATAGACATATAAGTCACTAGTTAATTAATATGAGAGGGGGAAAATCAATTGTATGTCTCAAAGTTTCTCAAAACACAAACTGAATCTTTTTAATATATAGGCTGTGTTTTTGATATGCGGACTCTCTTAAAAGCCTAGACCAAGTAGATTAGAAGCATCCAATAGCACAGCTATATACAAGATACTGGGTACTGTATAGCAAACCTTAACAAAAGGACTTTTCAAAGTTAACCCAATTACCAAATAATGTGATGATAACATTAACTATCGATTGTCTTTTTGAATCCTAAGACAGCAGGAACCTCACATCTCCACTAAGAGCCCCTACTTCCCCCAGTCCTGGAACCCTTGGATAGGGCCCACTTTCCCATATGCATCTCCCTATCCAAACCAAATAATATTGCATCCGCCGATCACAACCTAACCAACGCAACGACTGCCACCTCAACATGCTTCACCTCAGACTGTGTCCAGAGACTTCACGTGTGGAATGACAACCCTTCAGCTTCATTACTCGGGTGAGACCTTTCCTTTCATAGTATACTCTAATTCCATCTCAGGTGGTTCACTTTCTAACAAAGTCCCAAAACCTAGATATATACCAGTTTCTGTGAGTGAGAGCTGATGTTCACACATATCCATAAACTACTGAAAAATATATACCTGAAAGTAGAAGTACACTAGAGTTTGCAGTGAGTACCTCCCTAACACTTCCTCACCACTATTCCAAGCTTTGGGTCCATGATTGCTCAACAATTTGTTTGGCTTTGTATGTTAACTCTCTTTTCAATCACCAGGTTCCAGATGCCATCAGGAAGCTAGCCAGGCTTCCCTGGATTGAAGACCCCACCAATGTGTCCAGGAGCTCAGCTTCCCCAGAGACACAACCTACTAGGGAAAGAGATAGGCAGTCTGGGAGTATGGACCGACCAGTCAAAGCCCATGTTCAGCGGGGAAGCAATTACAGAAGCCAAACCTTTTACCTTCTGCAACCCTCAATGACCCTGGGTCCATGCTCCCAGAGGGCTAGAGAATGGGAAAGCTATCAGGGGAGGGGGTGAAATATGGAGAATGGGTGGTGGGAATTGTGTGGAGTTGTACCCCTCCTACCCTATGGTTTTGTTAATTAATCCTTTCTTAAATAAAAAAATTAAAATATAAAAATAATCAGAATTATTTACAAGGTGAAATTTACTTTAAATTCTTACTTTGAGAATTATGGATACACTGATACAGTTATATGACACAAAACAAATAATCAAGTAAATAATTTAGTTTTTATTTTATGTTGTGATTATCCGATATCACACACCATTCATTTTTTAGAGTCTAATGCTTTATCTACTGAGCCACCTCCTTGAACCACATCATCCAATTTTTATCATACTATTTCTGAAATGTGAATATCATTGACAATTAAAATAGAAATAGTTTAAAAGTCAGAAATTAGATATATTAAGCTGTTCTACATATAACATCCTGTGAGTAAAAAACTTTTCAATATCAATTTCTGAAGAAACCAGTTGATTGCAAGACATGAAAAAGTAGAAATTGTGTATGTAGCAAGGCTCCAACAGGATATAAATATAGTCACTATATTAACCACATATTTTTCCTGAAGTAGGAAAACTTTCAGTGGAAAATAAATAGCTCTATTTTTCCATTTAAACTCAACTGCATCAAAATCAACCTATGAATTTGTATTTACAAGGGATTTTATGCTTCTGGAAAAATTAACAAAAGGCTTCGATTCTTCATCTCACAGCTTTGATTTAGTTGCAATTATCACAAAACTATATCCTCTTGTTTCATCACATAATTCTCTGGATGAAGTAAAATCAACCCTTTTTTATTTGTAGGAGAAACATAGCAACAACAAGAAAAATGTTCTGCTAAAATGTTGGTTTTCATCATGTCCATTAGAGAAAAAAATAAATGTCATAGAACTTATATATCCATCAATTGTGTCTACTACCTTGTGTATTTATTTTTAACTGTCTTAAATATTAAGCACCCCTTTTAAACAGCTTTGGTTAAAAAATGAGCCCCACTATGTAGGAATCTTTACTATTCTGCCAAAACCCACAAGTATGCCTTGAGACCTATCCCTAGTCAAGTTATTAAAATATTAAACCAAGTATCTTAAGGATTCTCTTGTCAGATTTCTATACTGGAAATATTTCTACTTTATCAATGTTAAATCTCCAAACTTATATTTTTAACTATAATAAACTATTTCACCCATGCAGGAAAGAACATGATTAACATACAATATATTAAGCAGAACAATAAATGTAGTTAAGGTTTCATTTTCAATATACTTTATTCATGAGGAGTAAATTATATTTATCATGATTCAAAGATGTATAATCATTTACATCATTCCAGATGTGCGATCCAAAAGTTGAAAGCACTTTCAGGAAGAGACTATGTTTGAAGAAATCTTGTGGGATGTACAACATTAGCCAATTTGATAATAGAAAAAAGAAAAACTTTCTATAATAGGTAAAAGAAAGTCCATGTGTCATAGTTCCTTTTTTCATTTTAAATTTTATCTTCTGTTTTACTGAGGAAATGCTGTTTGACAAGACTGTGGTTGTCTCAACAGTACAGTTTCATATGTTCAGTGTGCATATCATAGAAATAGCTGCATATGTTACAATTGAAGTAAAGGCCAATGGGTATACTCAGGTTACAGAGTCTACATCAAAGCTGCATCAGTGCAAAATAGTGCTTTCTATACAAGATTTATCTGGAATTATAAAAATGTACTATGTAAAATGTTGAAAAAACAGGAGTAGTTTAAAAGGAGATGGTAAGGGTTCTAATTCATTCCATTTTATAATGAATTGCTACAGGACACATATCAATATATAGAAAATATTTGGATATACAAGTAATGTCAGAATTTTATGAGTGAAAAGTAACAATCCAGTTGAGACATTTTGAGCTTGAAGGGAAAATTAATATAAAATGTGAACAATGTGAGTAAAATAGAAAAGATCTGATACAAATCCAATTAAATTAGAAGGTCAGCAACAAAGTGTAATAGTAGGAATAAGGTGCCAGAAAAATATTTTAATAGGATGTTTTACTAATGGTTTCCTGAAAGTGAAGAAGAGAGAAATGGAAATGTGAATAATACATTATAGCAATTAAACCACTACAGATTTTACAGTTATTATGATGACAAGCAGAAATGATGCTCCAGCTATTCAGTAACTAGCAGAATATACACAGCTTTTTGTAAAGTATATATACTAATTATAGCCCCAGATTACTGCTACTATAAAAGTTGGGAAAAATGTTTATTTGTAGAAGCTGGTAATTCAGTTTTTTGGAAAATACTAAAGTCAAGTCATGGAACAGGTCAGAGTTCTGTTCGACTTTATTATAGTTTATATATTTCATGGCTTATGAAGTATGTGTGTGTGTGTGTGTGTGTGTGTGTGTGTGTGTGTTTATTAGAGTTTCTCTCAACACAAAAATAAATTTTGCATTTATGTGTCCCTTACATCCAAGGACAAGAATACCTCCACAGTCACTACCACTGTGTGTGTGCTTAGCTGTGAAGAGAAAAATCTATTTTCCCACTGTCCCCTTTTTCCCAAGTAACTTAATATATAGAATTATGGAGGGTCTGTGATTTGATCCATTTGCATGCAAACAAGCCCTTCAGTCACATGTTGTTGGATCTCACAGAAAACATGAGAACTGTCGGTAAGAGACAAGAGGCTTTGTTAATCACAGTACACTAGCCAGTGTGAACTTCATGGTCTCTCTTTTTTTTTTTTTTTTTTTTTTCTTTTACTACAAAGTCTCTTTGAGATGGAGAGCATCCCAGGCAGAAGAATACATTTAAAGGTATTAGGAATCAGAGTTAGGAGATGTAACATATTATAATGGATTCATTAGTAAATCTGCCCAACTTTTGTATTCTCTTCTATCCTAGTCAAAAAGTAAATCTGGGGCCAGGTGTTGGTGCACCTCATTCAGTGCACTTGTTACAATGTGCAAGGCCCAGGGTTTGAGCCACTAGCCCCTAACTGCAGGGGGAAAGCTTCAAGAGTGGTAAAACAGAGCTGCAGGTGTGTCAGGTGTCTCTCTCTCTCCCTCTCCATGTCTTTCTACCCTCTCAATTTCTGGCTGTCTCTATCCAATACATAAAGAAAACAATTTTTTTAAAGGAGCAAATTTATTGGGCTGTCAAAAAAGTCATGACATATTCTATGCATATAAAAAGCATAGAAAAATATATTATGACTTTTCCAACTACCCAATGCATTCTATTTAGAATGCAGTGCCTACCTCTACTGTGTGTGTGTGTGTGTGTGCGCGCGCACGTGTTCAGTCGAGTACGTGTTTGAAACCAAAGCTGTCCAAACCTCTCACAAAACATGGAAACAAAATAAAATCATATAGTATTTTCTCTAGAAATCATCTTTAATTATTGAATATATGTTTAGGAAAGGCTTTAATATTTTACCAAAAAAAAATCACTGACAGCTCAGAAATACTGAAAAAACACTTCACAGTAAATATGTTTTGTACTAGATCCTACCCGTGACATGTCTGGAGATAAAGCAATATCCTGTCTAATCTCCAACTGAGACCCATGAATAGAGAGTTTATCCATACCCTCCCAACAGCAGAGTATGCCAAAGCAGTTTTCTACTTGTATGTGTGTGTGTTTATTTATGAAACACCAAGACACATAGAAAATAAATTATATTTAATCTAATAAAATATGATCTTGGAGTCTTTATTTGCATATCTAACTAGCATCCTTTGTCATTATGTCTGGAATATATATTCTGTTAGGTGAAAATACCTAATCTCTAAAATCACATGCCTATTATATTTTATACACAAACTGAAGCATATAATTGAAGTCTAATTCATCATGGTAAAGTCAATGAATTATTCAGAGGAACGCCTTTCACTAGGGTACACCAGAGTAAAACATCAATGTATAGACGTGACCCCTTTGTTTATCTTACAGGTCTGTTCACAAACTATTGGGTTTTCCTAGAGCATCTAAACCTTGAAATATGTTATGAAAGCACAGAAATATGATATAAAAACCTCAGTCTTCTGC
Organism: Erinaceus europaeus; assembly: GCF_950295315.1. Classification (NCBI taxonomy): domain Eukaryota; kingdom Metazoa; phylum Chordata; class Mammalia; order Eulipotyphla; family Erinaceidae; genus Erinaceus; species Erinaceus europaeus. The sequence goes on from NC_080175.1 coordinate 34,586,746, forward strand.
AGAGGGGATTGCCTTCCACTTTAATCTGATATAATGATGCTAAGATCAGAGTGTTTGTGCTTCTCCACACATTGGGTGGATAAACAAATATTTTGGTGTAGAATTTACCTACGACATCACTATTGACATGAAATCTCCAAAAAATCAGTGAAATTAAACATCTTGTGATGATCCTGATACTTCCATCTGTTCAAAAGTTAGAAATTGAACCTTAATGCAGTGTTATTACACAGTGGAACCTTTATGTAGTGAGTGAAGTCCATGACCCAAGAATGTTTCCTAAGCAAAGCTATCAAAGGATTTTCCTAGTATGTGCAGAAAATCACGTAGAATTTTCTTTAAATCTCAACCTTTGTTCTGTGACAGCACAGCAAGAAATTGGTTGTCTGCAATCACAAGTGATCTTCTTCCAGATCCCTACTGTAATGGCACCCTGATTTCATATATTCAGCTTCCAGGGTTTTAAGAAATAAATGCCAAAAAGGCAGGTGGTGACACTCTCAATAGAGTGCACACACTAATATGTGTAAGGAAAGAAGTGAATTCAAGACTCGTCCCCACCCAGACATGTGGGGAAGCTGTGAAACAGTGCTGCAGGGGACTCTCTTTATCTTTCCTTCTCTACAGTCCACTTCTCTCCTGATTTCTTTGTTTCTATTTATAAAATAAAAAAAAAAACCAGCAATAAAATAAAATAAAAGTATAATGATGTCTGTCAAATGTGGATTCTTTGTGGAGGCACCTAGCCCCCCAGTGATGACCCTGATGAAATTTAAAGAAAATTGAAAAGAAATAATAATAAAAAAAACCCTCCTGTTGCTTTTTTAAAACCATTCAAATACATTTTGTATCTGTAGCCCAGACTATGCAACACATACAAGTTTCCCCTCATTCAGGAGAATGTTTAGAGCCAGATATACATTTCATCTCTATCTGGGCAGACTATAATCTGTGCAGAGGTTACAAACCTCTGACCAGTGTTCTACATCTTAGCAAAAAGCCGGAATTAAACCACAACACACTAGATAGTCACCTGCTACCTTTCTCGTTCTTCATAGCATCTCCATTAACAAGAATTAACCTTCTGATAAGCTCACATTTCTACCTGCTCCTGCTCCTTCATTTCTAAAAGTTGAACATTCTCCAGAAAGGAGTAGAGGTCTATGACTATCGTTCCTCTCACTGACTCCACTTCCAGCCTGCTTTCAGGAACAACAGCTTGAACATAAGCAGACTCTCAGCAAGGATCAAAAGTGATGTGTAGTAAAAGTTCACCTTAAATTTGTATTTAGAAAAAAGTCATTTCAAATTGTTTGGAATCTTTGGGAGACAAATTTTCCTCTGTAACGTGAAACAATTCAATTGACTTTGAACATCAGAGGAACTCCCATTGAGCTTTTCAAATTCTCACATGCCAGAAAGATTCTTTGTTTCTCATTTGAATAACTTACAGGCAAAACTATTCCTGGATTTCTCAGAGTAAATGAACAATGTCTACATTGATTTCTGTCATTCATTCTACCCCTAAATGACAAACTTAGAGATATACAAGCAGTTGTTTCAGAGCTTTTACCAAGTCTCCTAAAATACAAAAGTGTTATCAATTTCAACCAAATTTCTTACAATACACATTTACTCATTTGATCCATATTTTTCTACATGCTCCTGAAATAATGTCTTCTAATCACTGAATGATGGCAATAAGACAAAAGGCAATTTTGCAAGAGGAAACATATTACTATGAAGCAGCAGTGTTGAATGGGAACAAATTTCACCACTATCAGAGAGTGTAGTCATCTATTGCCTTGATATGTACCCCGGTATTATATAATGTGATGAAAGATCACTACATTTAGTTCACCTCACAAATACCATGTGTGTGTCTCTCTCTGTGTGTGTGTGTGTGTGTGTGTGTGTGTCTATAATTTAATAAAGAGAAATAAAGAGGACCAGAGCATCACTCTGGCACATGTGATGTGGGGTTTAAACTCAGAGCCTCATACTCTTAAGTCCAACACACTGACTACTACATTACCTCGCAAGCTATTCATATATGAATGTTAAAGAACTTAAGCAAAATAAAATAATAATTTAAATATCAACAAAATGTGTGTGAGAAAAAAAATATTCACTGGTATCTTGTAAGAAGAAAATAAAGCAATTTCCCAATGAATAGGATACAGAAAATCTTTATTACCTGAGATTATATTTACTTTTTGGTTTGACCTCTATATGTCAAACGCAGAGAACTCACTGTGTGAACTGATGTATCCTCAATGATATAAGTTAAATTATCTTCTATAGAATATTTTCCTCATTTATACTGTACCCTTAATTTTCCTTGCACAAAGGGATATAAGCATCATTAAATAATAACATAATATGCTACACAGTTCATGTGCAATCACGATGTTTTCTTGAAATATCAGGCAGAGTAGTAAAGAAATATATGTGATATAAATCTTTAAAACTGTGTAAGACATAGAAACAATCTCATAAACAGCAAGTATTTCTTACATGATACTAAATGCACAATCAATTAAAAATTAATATCAAATTAGAATTTATGGAAATGTACACAATTTTGCTTGAGAGGATAATGAAAAACTATAGCAGTTAAGATAAACTACTTACATAAATAATATATAAAACATCTCTATGTGCAGCACTAGTAAAAAAAAATAAAAACAACGATCAAACAAAAAACAAAATGATATTTTGGGATCTGAGAGTAAGGTCCCCGGAAATCCACCTTCTTTTTCATGTATACAACCAAAGCTAAAGCCCTGGTGGGTGACATGGCACTTTGAGAAACTCTAGTGTTGTGTTCTCTCAGATATCTATTTATCTGTCTGTCTGTCTGTCTGTCTATCTATCTAATCTATTATTTATCTATCTACATCTGAATGAAGAGGTGGCCAAGGAATGGGCTCCAACATCACAAGAAAAAAATAAATAAAATGTCAATTAAAATCACATACTTCAATATACATGTGTTCTTGAGAAATAATAAATTCAAAAGTATCTATCATTAGTCACCATGAAAATACAAATGAGAACATTGATTAACCTCTATATACCTATTGTAATGCTAACAATGTAATGATTAACCAAACCAAGTGTTGACACAGATGTGAAACAACTGAAACTCTATTACATCCCTGACAGCAATGTAAAAATAGCCTGAAAAATCAATCAGCATTTTCTGAAGAAATTAAGTGTGCACTTACCATATGTTCTAGTCAGTTATTCCAGCCCTAGATATTTACTCAAGAAAAATGAAAGTGTGTGTCTATATGAATATTTTTGTGAGATTTGAGTTGAAGTTTTCGTAAAAGCTAAAAATTGAAACCAACTCAAATATATAGTGATTATACATGTAAACACATAGATGAATCTCAAAATGTATGCTTTATGGAAGCTCTAGAATTCTCTATAATTAGTTTCCTAAGAGTAAAAGTTTGGTATGGAAAAGGGCAGAACAAATGATTACAGAGTAACTGCAAATTAATCAGTGATTACTTAAGGATTATATGGAAATTCCATGAGGCTATAGATAATAATTATTATCCAGAATTTAATGATGATTTCACAGTCATGTACATTTGTAGTTATTTTAATCTTTTTCACATATTAATTTCCCAATTATTTAATTGTATAATGTTTTATCTCTATAATCAAAGCAATAAATGTTTGTTTGAGGGTAATTACCTAGCCAGAAAGCAATATTTTTGATGTATTTGTGACCCAGTGTCGAATTATTGTTATACTATATAACATTTTACATTGCTGTTTTTCTATTTAACAATAGAAAAATATTAGTTTTTCATTATAAAACATTAGTTTTTTTTTTTTACTTTTTACTTATTTGTGGATAGAGACAGCAAGAAATCGAAAGAGAGAAGGGAGATAGGGAGAGACTGAATCAGAGAGACACCTGCAACCCTGCTTCACCACTCCAAAACTTTCCTTCTGCAGATGGGGACAGGGGCTGGAACAGGTCCTTGTGCTCTCAAGCAGGTGCACCACTGCCTGGTCCCAAAAACCTTAAGTTTTCTTTAAAGTTATTATTTTTTTTAACAATGTTTTTTTTAACAATGGTTTAGAAACTTACAAGATTCCAAGAGTAAATGACTGCACCCTTCTGTGTGTGTGTGTGTGTGTGTGTGTTTGTGTGTGTGTGTGTGTGTTAGTCACCATATTCACCTGCAAACTGCAAAGTCCTGCATGTACCACCTTGCTCTGACAACCACCATATTCCTAACAAAGTCTAAGAGACAGTCTGATTACTATAATTTTTGCAACTATATTTGATATAGCTAACTATATTTGATATAGATTGATATATCGAGGAGTTATCCAAATATAACCAGTAATTGTCTTTTACCTTATTTTACCTCTTATTTCCCTTAGTGTAATTTTCCACTTCCATCCATTTTGTCTCAAACAATCTAATGTTATCTTAAATTTCAGGGTAATATTCCACTGAGTATATATATATCCTAAACATCTCTCCCTGTTATCTGCTAATGTGCATGTAGTTGTTTTTTTTTCCCATTGGATAACTTTTAACTAGTGAAGTAGAACACGGGGATATGTAAATCTGTTCAAATCCCTGTTTTCAGGTCCTCTGGGTTTGTGCCTAGTAGGATCATAAGGTTAATCATCCTACTTTATGATCGTTTATGATCCTACCTTATCACCATGTGACTACAAACATAAAGTGTTTCCAGTTTTTCTTGTTTAAGAATTTTTCATACTGTATTCTATCAGGAATGCACCAGTCTTCCTATCCATCTATTTTCTTCTCTACATTCTTGCCAATACTAGTTGTTCCTGCTTTGTTAATGTAGGCAGTTCTCACAAATATGAGCTAGAATATCTGGTTATATTTTGTGGTTTTTTTCTAGTAATTGGTGGTGTACAACATCCATGGATCATTTGATAATTTTAAATTGGGTTTATTGTTTTTTGGTACAACCCACCCTGTAAATCTCTAAATTAGCAGCATATATACAAATAAAAACATCACAGCAAGTTTTGATAGTTAAATAGTATACATACCTCAAGTCTGCTGTTATAAGATACAAAAAACAATAGAATAATATATATCACTCACACAATTTTGTACAGATTTCATTCTGCATATTTTACTAGGCAACAGAAAACATAACTATTTTCTCTCAGGAAAATATATGATAAAGCAATAACTTCTTTGCTGTAGGTAGGTATATTTTTATATATTTTTAATTTTTTATATTTATTTATTTTCCCTTTCATTGCCCTTGTTTTTTACTGTTGTTGTTATTGATGTTGTCATTGTTAGATAGGACAGAGAGAAATGGAGAGAGGAGGGGACGACAGAGTGGAGGAGAGAAAGACAGACACCTGCAGACCTGCTTCACTACTTGTGAAGTGACTCCCCTGCAGGTGGGGAGCCGGGATCTTTATGCTGGTCCTCGTGCTTTGTGCCACATGCGCTTAACCCACTGCACGACTGCCTGACTTCCAATATTTTACATTTTTATTAAAGTGAATTAGTTATGTGTGAATTTAGACCAGGATTTTTTTTTTTTTTTGTATCAATCAGACTTTGATAAAGGAGCCACTCTTTCTTAACTAATACATTTGAAATAACTTTTTTTTTCCATTAACTATCTTCATATCGAAAAGGTCAATTCTTAACATTTTAGAAACAATTATTGTTTACCGAAGATATTTAAAACTAATTAATAAAATTTCTCTATAATTTATTTTGGGATTTAGTATTTGGAGCATTACCTACCTTGGCAGAAATTGGATCAATACATTATATAAAACTTAAGGGGTTAGGGAAAATTTCACCATGATTGCTATCTTAAGCAATTATAAAGTGGTTACTTTGAACTGTTCCATAGAAATAGAAGTTAAAATCTCATCTTATGAAAGCAATTTAAAATACGCCAGAAAATTCACCACATTTAAGAACTGAAAGACATTATTAAGTAATTTCACACTCTTGTAAGTAAAACTCTATCTTTTCCATTTGAAACAGGATCTGAATTTAATTAGATAAGTGTATGCCCAGACTCTCCAGGGCAGTAGATTCGTTTAAAATAAATTAAGTAACTAAGACTTGAAATATATTAGCTGGGAATTGTATTCTGTGTCACTTAAATGTAAAGAATATAGGGAAGTAGGGAAACTGCATAAAGAAGCCCAGAAAGAATGACTTTATCCCAGAGGAAATTTAAATCTCAGTTACATGTCAATAGATTTTGTCATAATATGTAGTGATGTTTCTGAATTGTAATTAATGGAAGTTCAGTATGTCTCTTAAAGCAGTATCAATATGAAACAACCTAAATATTACCTTTGTTCCTCATAAGAAATTAAAGTTCACCAGATACAAAATCTGCAATGACATTATTTTAATTATTATTGAATAATATCCACTTTTTTATAAACAAATGAAAAATTATTTTTAAAAAAGTTTACTACTGAAGAAAAATAAACTTCTATTTTGAAATATGTTTTCTATATATAAATTTCTAGTTGCTACCAGGATTATTGTTGTGATTCAGTAACTACACAATGAATCCACTGATGCTGCCTGCCAGTTTTGCTACCCTCTGTGAACTGGTGTCTTCATGGTAATGTGTTCACTCTAAGTGGGTGCACCACTGCCTTGTAACTCTTATTTTTTTTATCCTAAATTATTCTGCTTTCAGGTGTGTGTGTGTGTGTGTCTGTGTGTGTGTGAGTGTGTCTGCACATCACTAAACAGAATCCACATGTGTCACTCCCAGATACAAAGACTTTTAACAAAGTCACTGACAGAGTTGAATGAGAGGAATGCTGCATGATCATATTTCACAGTTGTGAGGTAAACTTTATATAACAGACAGTCAGAAATAAAAATAAGTAGCAGAAGAGAGAAACAAACAAATTTTTCCCCTAATAGAAACTCTTAACAAATTAGAAGTAAAAAAAAAAAAGGTAAATTTCATTTGTCTTTTTCTTTTTCTAATCATTTTATATCTTTTGATTGCATTCATGTGTTTTTTTTTATTTAAGAAAGTATTAATTAAGAAAACCATAGGGTAGGTGGGGTACAATTCCACACAATTCCCACCACCCATTCTCCATATCCCACCCCCTCCCCTGATAGCTTTCCCATTCTCTATCCCTCTGGGAGCATGCACCCAGGGTCATTGTGGGTTGCAGAAGGTAGAAGGTCTGGCTGCTGAAATTGCTCTCCCGCTGAACATGGGCGTTGACTGGTCAGTCCATACTCCCAGTCTGCCTCTCTCATTCCCTAGTAGGGTGGGTCTCTGGGGAAGCGAAGCTCCAGGACACATTGGTGGGGTCTTCAGTCCAGGGAAGCCTGGCTGGCATCCTGATGACATCTGGAACCTGGTGGGTGAAAAGAGAGTTGACATACAAAGCCAAACAAGTTGTTGAGCAATCATGGACCCAAAGCTTGGAATAGTGGTGAGGAAGTGTTAGGCGGATACTCACTGCAAACTCTAGTGTACTTCTGCTTTCAGGTATATATATTGCAGTAGTTTACGGATACGTGTGAACATATGCTCTCTCTCACAGAAACTGGTGTATATCTAGGTTTTGGGACTTTGTTAGAAAGTGAACCACCTGAGATGGAATTAGAGTATACTATGAAAGGAAAGGTCTCACCCGAGTAATGAAGCTGAAGGGTTGTCATTCCACACGTGAAGTCTCTGGACACAGTCTGAAGTGAAGCATGTTGAGGTGGACATCGTTGTGTTGCTTAGGTTGTGATTGGCAGATGTAATATTATTTGATATGGGTTGGGAGAGGCATACGGGAAAGTGGGCCCTATGAAGGGTTCCAGGACTGGGGGAAGTAGAGGCTCTATAGTAGAGATGTGAGGTTCCTGCTGTCTTAGGGTTCAAAAAGACAGTCGATAGTTAATATTAACATCACATTATTTGGTAATTGGGTTAACTTTGAAAAGTCCTTTTGTTAGGGTTTGTTGTACAGTACCCAGTATCTTGTATATAGCTGTGCTATTGAATGCTTCTGATCTACTTGGTCTAGGCTTTTGAGAGAGTCTGCATATCAATTACACTGCATATATTGAGAAAAAATTCAGTTTGTGTTTTGAAAAACTTCGAGACATACAATTAATTTTTCCCCCTCGTATTAATTAACTAGTGATGTATATGACTACATTTTACTAGGAGTGTACATAAACACCATTCCCACTACCAAAAGACTGTGACCCATCCCTCCCACCCACTCCCACCCCCCACTGGCCCAGGAAGCTGCATGTCTACCCCTTACCTCAGGGTTATTACTTTGGTGCCCTACTTACAATTAGGTCAGGTCCTGCTTTTAGTTTCCCTTTCAGATCTTCTTAGTCAACTTCTGTTGATGAGTGGGATCATCCCATACTCATCTTTATCTTTCTGACTTAGCTCACTTGACATAATACCTTCTAGCTCCATCCAAGATGGTTCAGAGAAGGTGGGGTCATTGTTCTTGATAGCTGCATAGTATTCCATTGTGTATATATACCACAGCTTTCTCAGCCACTCATCTGTTGTTGGGCACCTGGGTTGCTTCCAGGTTTTAGCTATTATGAATTGTGCTGCTATGAACATAGGAGTACACACCTCTTTTTGGTTGCGTGTTATGGAGTCCTTGGGGTATAACCCCAGGAGAGGAATTACTGGATCATATGGAAGGTCCATGTCTAGCCTTCTGAGAGTTTTCCAGACTGCTCTCCACAGAGGCTTGACCAATTTACATTCCCACCAGCAATGTAAAATGGTTCCTCTGTCCCCACAACCTCTCCAGCATTTGTTGCTGCTGTCCTTTTTGATGTATGCCATTCTTACAGAAGTGAGGTTGTATCTTAGTGTTGTCTTAATTTGCATTTGTCTGACAATCAGTGACCTAGAGCAGTTTTTCATAAGTTTGTTAGCCTTTTGGATCTCCTCTGAGGTGAATGTTTTGTTCTTATCCTCTGCCCATTTTTGGATGGGGTCATTTGCTTTTTTGGTGTTAAGTTTGCTGAGCTCTTTATATATTTTGGTGATTAGTTTCTTGTCTGATGTCTGGCATGTGAAGATCTTCTCCCATTCTGTGAGGGGTCTCTTTGTTTGTTTAATAGTTTCTTTGGATGCGTAGAAGCTTTTCAATTTGATGTAGTCCCATTGGTTTGTTTCTGCTTTAGTCTTCCTTGCAATTGGGTTTGATTCATCAAAGATGTCCTTGAGGTATAGGTGGGAAAGTATTTTACCAATGTTTTCTTCTAAGTATTTGATTATTTCTGGTCTGACATCTAGGTCTTTGATCCATTTGTGTATGGCTCTGGGGAGAATATTCATTTTGATGATATTTATTCTTCCTATCCATGAGCATGGGATATCTTTCCATTTCTTGGTATCAGTTTCTATTTTCTTGAATTAGCGACTCATAATTTTCAGTATATAAGTCTTTCACTTCTTTGGTCAACTTTATTCCTAGGTATTTGATTGATTTTGCTGAAACAGTAAATGGGAGTATTTTCTGGATGTCTTATTCAGATTTAGTGTTTGCATAAAGAAACCTCACCAACCTCAGGAATTACAGTAGCAACTGAAGCAAGTATTGAAGCAGTTTATTTGTTACCAGTTAGCCAAACAATTTCTCCAGTCCGTGAAAAAATAGCAACCAAATCCTAGTGAATAAGAAAGAGAAAAGAAAGAAGGGATAGCAAGAATACACAGTTATGCAAATCTACTATCCACTGTATATTCTAGGGGTAACAAGTGAGGAAAGGGAACTAGAGCAGAGATACAGACATAGAGAGTCCACTCTTAGTCAGAATTATTCCCCAAAATAATTCCCAAATGTGTATCAGTGAATTCAAAAAAGCATACTGTTTGGTGGTGTGGGGGATGGGGCCTGTGGCTTTGGGAGCTGTAGGATTAAGGAAGAAAGGATGACAAGAATGATAAAAAGAATAAAAAAGGAGAGAGAAAAAAACAAAAAGATAAGAAAAAGAACAGTCATAAAAGAGGGGTGAAAGGAAAGAGTTTTTTTTTAAAATTAATTTAATTATTTTAAATTATTTATTAGGTAGGCGAGGTGACGTGGGGGGGGGTTGGCTACTTAGAAAGAAAAAAGACCAGAGGTTACAGAAGGGTATAGACTTAGAATGAATGATACTCCCTGGTGGGACAGGAATTTGGTAAAGACAGAAGCTCAGCAGGGGATTCTGCTAGGAGCTGGTCCCCAGGGACTGTTTAGGGGTGGGGGCTGGGGGTGGGGGGGAGGCGGTGTGCTTAATAATTAAAAGGAAAAAAAAATTGTTCCCTTTTTTTCTACTCTAATTCTTAACCCAAATTAAGTTATAGTCACCTCCTTGGTGTTACTGCTAGGACCCCTTATTGACTGGCCTACTAAAGGCAGAAAATCCTACCATTTCCGGAAGATGTGATCAGAGCTCAAGCCACTAGCAGCTTCTCAGTCCGCCATCTTCCGGGAACCCCCCCATTCATGTGGTTTTATAGGACACATAGCTTATGTTTAGCTTATGTTTAGGATTACATCTCAGACTGTTTCTATTCATTACTGGCTTGACAACACACAAAAAGACCTGGATTGAAAACTCCATGAGGTTGGAATGGTGCTATGGGGTCCGTTTTTTTCTATTTCTCTCTCCCTCTCTTTGAAATTAAAAGCTGAAAAAGAAAAATATTACAGGAACAGTAGAATCACATGTGTGAAAGGCAGGCACACACTTAAAAACATACAAAACCATTTTATCCATGTTCTCTTGACATGCTAACAATGAGAGAAAGCAGGGATTCCATTTTGATCTGTGTAGAAGAGATTCCTGTTTCAAAGCCACAAAGAGGGAATTGATAAGGGCTGGAGGTGGTGGGGTTTCTCCAAGACTTGGGAAGTGAAACTTTTCAACAATTGATGAATATGACATCCCTTGGGTTTGCTAACTGTTGCTTATCACAGTTTCCTCTGCTCCAGAGGCAGGGAGTTCTGTCATATTCAGCTATGACTGAAGCAAAACCTCTTATGTTACTACCAACCCTCTGTTTCCTTGGGCAAATACTCTGGGGTCAGGGAATCGGGCTTACAGTAGGATGTAGTTTTGAGTGATGGATGCCATGTAAACCTTTTATATTTGAGTCTGGTTCCAATCTAGGAAATATCCCAAATAGGCACTGCTTTACATTCAGTAAAGCTTGCAACTTCAAAATATGCTTTCTAGCCCTAATCTCAACTCTGACACCATCTTCCCAGGCAATATTGTTAGTCCACCTGTTAGCTATCAGGCTCAGGCAAAAATTACTAAAGTCACGGGCTCTTCAGAACATACATAAAATAGACTTCTTAATGTCTTCCAACTGGAGAACCCCTACTTTTATCTGCTCTAGTCCTACCTTTGAGTTCCTGTTTATTAAATACTGTGTCCTTTTTTTTTTATTTTACCTCATTTCAGCCACCAAACTGCAGATGGTACTAAGATTCCATCCTAACCTCTCTGGACAAATGTGTCCTTGAACCTCATCTCTCCAGAGCCCTCCCATAGTAGGGAAAGGTAGAAACATTCTGAGGATATGGATCAACCTGCTAATGGCCATGTCCATTAGAGAAGCAATTACAGAAGCCAGACTTTCCACCTTCTGCACCTCATAAAGAACCCCCACCCCATCATCTAGGGCCCTAGTCAAGGAACCTTGGATTCCCATATAGACATGTTGGACCTAGACCTCTACCAAACCCTTTCTCTCCATGGTCACTGGTCATCTCCATCAGGAACAACTTAGTGGACCCTCTTGCGGGACTCTATAGGACCTTGCCCTCAATGTGCGTCAACACTGGTAGGGACTGCCCCATCCCCTGAAGGGAAGTTAGGCCAATATACTCTGCCACATGAGGAAGATGGGTCCTGCAGTAAGTTCAGCCAAGAATGTTACCAGGTATAACCACAGAATGTGAGCTCAGACCTATTGGGATGCAGAGGCTATGCAGGCTCCTGTGCTGAATTTGAGACTCCAATCAAATTAGGTCAACATACTCTGCCACTCAAGAAAGATGAGTCCTGCAATGGATGCAGCCTAGAATGTTCCTATCTATGACTTCAGAATGTGAGCTTAGACCTACAGGGATGCAGAGGTTATACATGCTCCTGTGCTGAATATAGGCCCTATCTCAGATTGATGTGGTTTACAGTTAACAATATTTATATACTTTTCTCATATTTGGGAGCTACTCTCTTCCCTGAGCCAGATTACTTGTTCTATTTCCAACTCTGACACCATCTCCCCAGATAATACCTTTAGCCCACCTGCATGTTAGTTGTCAGGCTCAGGCAAAAAATTAGTAAAATCATGGCCCCCTTGGGATATTTCTAAAATAGACCTACTAGCCTTTTCCAGAAATGGAGACCCCAAATCTCATCTGCTGTAGTCTTACCTTTAGATTCCTGATTATTAGACAATTTTTCTGATTTTTATCTTAACTCTTTTCAGCCACCAAGTTGCAGAGCCTACCATGATGCCAACCTGACTTCCTTGGACAGATGACCTCACCAATATAAACCTGAACACCACTTCTCCAGAGCCTAACCCACTATGGAAAGAGAGACAGATTAGGAGTATAAATTGATCTATCAATGCCCACATCCACTGGAGGAGCAACTACAGAAGCCAGGCCTTCCACCTTCAGCATCCCATAATGATTCTGGGTCCATGCTTCAGTTTTGCTGCTCATTAATAAATCAATAATAAATAAAAAAGAATTTTGGTCCATATTCCCAGAGAGATAAAGAATAAGGAATTTTCCAGTGAAGGAGATGGGGCACAGAACTCTGGTAGTGAGGACTATATAGAATTATATCCCTGTTATCTTATAATCTTGCTATTCACTATTAAATCACTTATAAAATTAGAAAAAATAATAATGCCCTATGCATATATATAATTCAATACATGCTTCTGGATTCCAGTGGGTAATTTGACCACACTAATTAACTATATGAGTGTGAAGTATAGTTGAAATTCATGAACATTTTTATTTCCTTCATTATCATTTACTTACTAATTAGCTCATATATTAAGGCCAACTTTACTTTGATAGTTTCTTCTATAGACTTGCTAGAAATTGCTTTTTTGATTTCTCATCTGCCTTTTTTTATTATTATACTAGTTTTTTTTTTATTATGAAGTTGGTGCTATGAACTGTGTCCCCTTGCCCCTAAATTATACTCATGGTAACTATACCTAAAGATAAGGACTAGAAGAATGTAATTAAGATTAAATGAAGTTATGAGGGTGAGAATCTGATGCAATAAGATTAGTGCCATCATCATGTTGCAACAAATAGCTCTCTGCTTGCTCTCTTCCTTCACTCTGTGCCATGCTGGATGCAGAAAATAGGAGCACTTGTATAAACAGGTAACTCCTGCTGGGGGGACCCAGCGGTCACACACCACATTAAGTGCACATACTACAAAGCAAGGACCAGCGCAAGGATCCTGGCTACAGTCCCAGGCTCTCCAACTGAGGGTGAGTGGGTGGGTCATCTCACAAGGGGTGAAACAGGTCTGTGGGTGTCCATCTTTCTTTTTCTATCTTCCTCTCTCTTCCTAATTTCTCTCTGTCCTATCAGGAAAAAAAGAAGAAGAGGAAGAAGGAGGAGGAGAAGGAGGAGAAGGAGAAGAAGGAGAAAAAAAAGAAAGAAAAAATTACAACAGGAGCAGTGGATTCATAGTGTAGGCTTCAACCTTCAATGGCAGTTGTGGAGGCTAAATAAATAAATCAATAAATAATAACTCCTGATGTACCTTGAACTTTGTTTGGCTTTGCATATTCCAAAAATGCATGAGAAAATAAATCTATATTCCTATATTTACTGCTAACTAGTTAATAAACTGCCTCAATAGTATTTATTGCTATCAGATTCTGATGAAATTAATGCATTGATAGGCTTCCATATGAATGAGAGTGTTCTTATTTAATTAACACAATTCCTATCTGGTTCTCCTTTTTCAATTTCTCTGTCTCTATCCAAAATAAGGAAATTAATTTTCTTAAAAAATTAAAAAGAACAAAAAAGGGAGCCAAGAGGTGGTACACCTAGCTAAGTGCACACATTACAGAACACAAGGGCTGGATCAAGACCCTAGTCCCCCCCTGTGAGCAGGAAGCTTTATAAGTCGTGAAGCAGAACTGCAGGTGTTTCTCAGTATCTTTCCCTCTCTATCTCCCTCCCCTCAATTTATGTCTTTATCTAATAATCAATAAATAATTAAATATTTTTAATTAAAAAATCCATGTTCACATTGTTTCATATTGTCACTTTGCCATTGATGTTAATATGTGAGCAGTTGTAGACTGTTTCCTCTGTACTCAAGCTAGCCAAGTTAACACCCTTAAATGTGGACTATTCAATATATAATTCTTAAGTGTGTACAAGTAATGATAAGAAAAAATAATAGAAGCAAAAAGTGATTTAATATTGCATCTTATATAATTATTTGTTTTATTTTTCACTGAGAATGAAAAAAAAATGAGGGGGAAGAAAAGGACAGACAACTGGTGCACTGCTTCGCTGCTCTTTCTTCCATCTGGGGCTTGACACAGGGTACTTTCACATGGTAACTTGTGCATTGTACCAAGTGTACCAACTTGTGCATTGTGTCACTACCTACCTAGCACTTAAATTATTAAAATTCTGTTTCAATTTATAATGAAAAAATATAATGAGAGAGGGAGAGAGAGAGAGAGAGAGAGAGAGAGAGAAAACTATGACCTAACCAAGGGTACACAATTATATTTAAAACTACTAGACTGGGGAGATATTATAATGGCTATGCAAAAAAAAAAAAAAACAGATATAACTGAGACCAGGGTTCTAAGTTCAGTTTCTATCACCTACGTAAACCAGAGCTGAGTAGTAAGTACGCTGGTAAAGCCTAGACTATCAGCAAGTGTGCTGATCAAAACCGGCTTTCATGGTTGATGTTCTAGTTTAATCCAGGACCGCATGTGCCAGAGTGGTGATGCTCTGATTTACTTTCTATCTCATGTGAAACTCAATCTCTTTCCACTTCACATGTAATAAATCCTTAAATATTTATTAAATAAATAAGAATGTTGCTACACATCATTATCTGGAATACTTAATTATTGTGACATTAGAAAATTGTTCACAGGGGCAGGGCTGTGGTGCACCCGGTTAAGTAAGTACACATAATATTTTGCACAAGTATAATCAGCTGCAGGGGGGATGCTTCAGGTGTGGTAAAGCAGGTGTGCAGGTGTCTGTCTTTCTCTCTCCCTCTCTATCACTTTCTCCTCCCCTTTCAACTTCCCTCTGTCCTATTGAATAAAATGGGAGGGCAAAGGCTGCCAGAAATGGTGGGTTCATAATGGTGGCACCAAACCCCAGCAACTGGAGGCAAAATAAATCAATTAATTAAATGAATCAAATTGGCTTTGTTCAGAACCACTGATACTCCCATGCACAGTACCTTACCGTGACTTCAATGCTATTTCTGAGTCAAGGTGTCAACAAATAACAATGATTAAACAAGCAATGTTTTAATAGAGGTTCTAAAGTGGCTGTCTTGTTCTTAGGGAAAACTCTATTTTATTATAAAATTAAATTTAAACAGGAAGCCAAGTAGATGACATTTTACTATACATTTTTCATGATTCAATTGTTTTAGATCTGTAGAAACTTTTTCATATCATATCTCCATTTTGCTATGTGCACAAAGAATTTTGTCCCAGTATCTTATTGCTACAGGACCATTTTTCAATAGATCAATGTTTCAATCAGTCTTACTTATTGATTTCTGCACAGTCAGTTGGACAGATCATGCAGTCAATAAAATTCAGTTTGGATCATTAACAAAAGAGTCACAACAGCATTTTGTCATCCAACACTTTTTTTTTAGTAGGAGTAGAAATGCAAAACTCCTGCCAACACTCATGTTCAGCAGAGAAGCAATTACAGGCAAGCTAGAACTCCAACCTTAAGAATTTGTACGCTTATTACATCACAATACTCCAATTCTATCAGGACCCAGAGAGAAGAGGAAAAGAGGAAGGACATCCAGATGTCCTTTCAGGTGTGAGTGTGACTTGGAAGGGAAGAGAGCGCAAAACCATAGAAGAATGGAAAATACATATATAAATATAGACAGATAGTCATAGAAATAGTATCCCATATTAGCAATCTTGGGAGAAGTATTATAGATTCCTGTAGAAGGAATGGATTACAGAATTCTGGTGGTGAGAATGGTACAGCATAATACTCCAGTTATCTTAAAATGTTGTAAATCAAGATTAAGTCACTATATACATACATATGTGTGTGTGTGTGTGTGTGTGTGTGTGTGTGTGTGTGTGTGTGTGTGTGTGGTGAGAGAGAGAGAGAGAGAGAGAGAGAGGTGGGGTCCTGGCAGTGGAACACCCAGTTAAGCTCACATGTTACTAAGTGCAAGGACACAGAATCAAACCCACAGTCTCTATCTGCAGGATGGGGGGGGGGGCACACTTCAGGAGCAGTGAAACAGGTCTGCAGGTATACATCATTTTTTCCTTCTATCTATCTCCCCTTAATCTCTCAATTTCTCTATTTCCTATCTAATAAAAATTAGAAAGAAAAAAGGGGGAGGGGTGTAAGTGGCTGCCAGGAGTGGTGTTTTCATAGTTCTGGCACTGAGCCTCAGCAGTGACTCTGGTGGCAAAAAAAAAAAAAAAAGACAGAGATGGGACAGTCTGGCTTTTGTGAAAGAACACCTTAGTGAGTCTCTGTGAGCCTGCAGTCAGGCTAGTGATGTCACTTGCCTTTTTCTTTCTTTTTTTTTTTTATATTATTGTTATTGCCTCCAGGATTATCTCTGGAGCTCAGTGCCTGCACTACAGATACACTGCTCCTGGCAGCTATTTTTCCCATTTTGTTGCCCTTGTGGTTGTTATAGCTGTCGTTGTTGTTGGGTAGGACAAAGAGAAATCGAGAGAGGAGGGAGACAGAGAGGGCGAGAGAAAGACACCTGCAGACCTGCTTCACGGCTTGAGAAGCGACCTATCTTGCAGGTGGGGAGCTTGGCGCTCGAACCAGGATCCTTGAATGGGTTTGAGCTTTGAGCCATATGTGCTTAACCACTGTGCTACTACCTAGCCTCCCTTACCCTGACTTTTCTGCTCTTGCCTTGTGACTGTGGAGACATCTCCAAAGCAATTCTACTCATGATAAAGGGTGTCCTTTTTGTGTTTCCTTGGTTGAACATTTATCCTCATGTTCTGAGGTGTGCTTGTGGCCCCGGGTGGGGGGAGAACACATGTCCTCAGGGAGTTTCAGGATAGTTGCACACAACTATTTGGCTTCCTTCATGTCACTATTCTGCAGGCTGAGAGCAAGGTGAGAGCTACAGACCAGGCATGACCACCACTGGCCACCAGGAGGGTTGGAAAGGGTACTGAACCTACCAGTCCTAGGGACATAGGGGACAAGACTAGTGTAGCTATGAGCCCCCTCATCTCCTATTTCACTCTGTCAGAACAAGCCTTTGAATGACAGGCATCACATTCCATAATGACAAGCACAAATGACCATAAACCAGGACAGATATTTTGTGATTCTGAAATTCAGAGACTTTTAACCAAGGTGTGGGCAGGACTGGCTTGGAAAATGTTCTAATTTCACACAAAGTAGTAATAGGTATAGGGTTGACTTAGAATGGATGTAAAGGCAAGGCTGTTAAAAAATTTGGAAACTGGGAGTCGGGCTGTAGCGCAGCGGGTTAAGCGCAGGTGGCGCAAAGCACAAGGACCGGCATAAGGATCCCGGTTCGAACCCCGGCTCCCCACCTGCAGGGGAGTCGCTTCACAGGCGGTGAAGCAGGTCTGCAGGTGTCTATCTTTCTCTCCTCCTCTCTGTCTTCCCCTCCTCTCTCCATTTCTCTCTGTCCTATCCAACAACGACGACAACAACAATAATAACTACAACAATAAAACAAGGGCAACAAAAGGGAATAAATAAATAAAATAAATAAATTTAAAAAAAAAATTTGGAAACTATAAATACAAAGATATTAATAATTATAGAATCATCCTGTATTGGTGAACCTGGAAGTACTACTACAGTTTGCAATGGATGGGGGCATAGAACTCTGGTGGTGGGACCTGCATGGAATTATAATCTTATTATCTTACAACTTGTATATCAATGTCAACTCACTAATAAAAATACATTGAAAAGAAAGAAATTAAGCATTCTGAATGTTTATAAACTCATTCTGTTAGAAATGTGCAACAGTGAATATTTTACCTTTATTCCCTAAAGATTTTCTGTCTTTATTAGCCTTAGTATAGTCCATAGCTGAGTTCTATTTACATATCAACAATTATAACGAGATAATAACTCATTATTCAGTTTGTTTACTCATAACTCTAGTCATTTCAAAGAAAACACTTCATATTTGTGGACATTATCTAGCAGTTGCTAAGTAACATCCTTTGAAATTAGTCAATTATGAATCAGTCTATGTGAGGAGCCTTGTTTTAAATGACACATATTTCAAAAATGAGTAAGAACACTCTCTAACAATAAGTGTCTAACAATATCTTTATACTGGTACTGAAAGGAAGAGGTTTCTCTCATGGAATTTTTTCAGGCTGCTCTGGACTAAGGTCACCTAATATTATTGATATTCTCTCATAATATGTAGCCAGAAAACTAACTTGAAAATTTACTATCAAGTTTTTATCATTCCTTTTACTTACTAATCTGCTAATTATGGCAGACAACAGATTTACAGAGAAGTCTACCCATCCTCTCACTTCAACAGCTCAGATTCCCAAAAGTAAAATACCCTCTATCTCAATGATTTCATACCTCTTGCTGTGTTAGCAGCATCTGTGGGTGTCTTACTTATTGATGCTAATTACATCTGGAATTACTTAAAATTCTGTTTCAAAATTGATCAATAGTGTTTGCACAAGTAATGATAAACAAACATAATTTATATTTTTGCATTATTGGACAAGTGAAATAATAATTGGTACATTACTATTGAAGAATAAATGCATAGAAGTCACCCATGATATTGTATGGATTCCTGGGGAAATCAAAAACAAATTACATTTTTTTTCCAGAAAAAATAAAATCAGTCCTGGACAGCACCTCACACTGAACATTGCCATACTGACTCTGCCATGTGTCAAGGACACTGAAGAATTTTGAGTCAGAACTGATAAGTTTATTCTGATAGAGTTTGCTTTTCAGTGAATATGTGTGTATAGGAAGAAGAAAACCAAGAAATCAACAACATAATTTCAAGATATGCTATCTTTGCTTGATGATTAAAAACAAGGATACTCTATTGGGAAATCAGGGGACGGCTGTGAGAACAACTTTAAAAAAATGTCAGTACTATGAGTTATCAAACATGGGACACAAAACCAGGCCTTGGGAGCACAGTAGGTGAACTCAAAACAACTGATATTATTCTATGAAAAGCCTTAAAAATAAATTTAATATCAACTATTCATAATAAGCAATGTAAAATAACACTATACATCCAAGCTGACAATATTTTTTTATGTTTTGGAATTAATTGCATGAAGGAACTAAGACACATTTCACACAGGCTGATGGTGGTGATGACAACAGAGGTTCAGACAGCATAACTCAGGGATTTTCCTGTAATGTTATTTAATGTAATGTTGTCTTTCCAGTCTTCTACTTGGCTTATGCTACAGAAAATATTTCAACCTGACTCTGCTAAAAGGATAATAATAGTGTTATCAGTCCCCATTGTCTCATATTTATATGTATGCTGTAATATTTGCCATGAATTGAGATTTTCCCCACTGTTATTTATATCTTTTAGTAGATAGGAACCTAATATTTTCTAAAAAAAACATTCTCATGTTATAATCTTTTCTATGTATCTTAAGAACCATTGTAATAGCATAATACTATTATGTATTTATACTTAATATTTTAAAAGTCATAAGGATATCAAATGTGAAGTTAAAGACTTGGACTTGCATGATTGAGGCTCCACAGCTGAACAGTAGTTTGGAGAGGAAGGGGGGAGAGAGAGAGAGAGAGGGAGAGAGAGGGAGAGAGGGAGAGAGAGAGAGAGAGAGAGAGAGAGAGAGAGGAACAAATGTGAAGTTGATTATATTAAGTGGAGAGGTGGTGAGACTGGGGTTGTGATAGACAGTCGCCTCTGAATTGTATGAAAATCATCTCTTCCCCCACCCATCAGTATAACAGGGCACAGATATAATGAGTTTTGTCTGGAAGTGACACCAAATCTGTTGACTTTCAGTATTCTATGACTTTATTTTCTATTTATATTTAAGACAGTATCAACAATGTTATCAGTCCACATTGTCTCATATTTATATGTATGCTGTAATATTTGCCATGAATTGAGATTTTCCACACTGTTATTTATATCTTTTAGTAGATAGGAACCTAATATTTTCTAAAAAAAAACATTCTTATGTTATAATCTTTTCTATGTAGCTTAAGAACCATTGTAATAGCATAATACTATTATGTATTTATACTTAATATTTTAAAAGTAATAAAAAATGTACCATTGAGATAATTCACATTGTAAGTTTCATGGTTTCCCATGCCTGTGACTCTAGTTTGAGCAAGTGTCACTACAATGGAGTACTATAACATTGGGTTTTGGTGTTGTGTCTCTGTCTGCTTGTCTTTGTATAAAGAGAAATACACACACACACACACACACACACACACACACACACACTATTCAGCCAGAAGCAGTGAAATAACACATGAGTGAGGTTACAGAATTGAAAAAAAAATAATCAAATGTATTGTACTGATAATGAATAAAGCTTTTTATTCCTTAAGATAATTTTTGTTTTATTTAATTATTTATTTTGGACAAAGACAGAAATTGAGAGGTAAAGGATAAATAGAGAGGAAGAGAGACACCTGTAGTCCTGCTTCACCATTTATGAAGCCCCCCCCCCCACACACCCATAGGTGGGGAATTGGGGCTTGACTATGTGTCCTTGTATACCATAACATGTAAGCTCTCTGCCTGGCCTCTTATTGTCTAAGTTTATAAAGAATGTGTGAATTATTTAGCATTAAGTTTGATCACTGTTTGAAATCCCTCTTGTTGCTTGACAATACATTCTAAGTAATCTCAGTAATAAATGTCTTAAGTTTCAAGAGCAGTTCAAAGAATTGTACTGTTTAGTACAATCACTTAATTGAGTAAGAATACTGAAAATAGAAATGAAGATCTGAATATAGCCTTCATTCAATAAAACATGATGGTGGATATCTCCATTTTGATTTCATTTGATAAACTGTCACCTATGAAAATTAAACTGTAACCTTCTTCACCTCTATCATAGAGAAAGCAGATGTTTAAACTTTTCCACCCTGACACAAGGAGATAGAGAGTCACACAATTTGAAATCTAATTAGTGTTTAATAAGCCATTTGAAATGATGTCATTCAACTCTTACAAATTAATCCTGCTCTTCCAACACCTGCTGGTATTTTGCAACAGTAATTATTTCATGACTAAAAAGAGGCATGAACCAGTCCATATTAACATAAGCATCTCTCGTGACTACTCCACACACTGCTCTCTGAAAGAAGCTAATAACCTCCTCCTGGCTTACGCGAATGGAAACTGCTACAGACATAATGAGACTTGCTCTGAATAGAAGGCAGCTTACTATTATGAAATACAATTTCAAAAGGACAGGGTAGAAAGAATGTTTCTCCCAACTTATTAAGAGTAATTCTTAAGATATTTTAGGCTAAACACTTGTCTATTCCTTGAGAGACCAGCTAGCATGATGGTGCAAAGGTAAGGAAATTTTAAATGTGTTTTCACTAAAATAGGAATCTTTAAATAAGTAAAACATCATCTTTAAAACAAATCAAACTCTGTTAAAAATCAAAACTGTCAAATTATTGTCAAATCTTTCCTAAAGCTACTCTTTTTTTAAAAAAATATTTATTCCCTTTTGTTCCCCTTTTATTGTTGTAGTTACTATTGTAGTTGTTGTTGTTGGATAGAACAGAGAGAAACAGAGAGAGGAGGGGAAGACAGAGAGGGGGAGAGAAAGATAGACACCTGCAGACCTGCTCCACTGCCTGTGAAGCGACTCCCCTGCAGGTGGGGATCCGGGGACTCGAACCTGGATCCTTCCACCAGTCTTTGTGCTTTGGGCCACTTGCGCTTAACCCACTGCACTACTGCCAGGCTCCCCCTAAAATCACTCTTAATACTTCTGAATGACTGAAAATATTGGTTTAACTTAAATTCAACCTAGATGTGTGACTTCATTATTACTAAGTTTAGTCATAAAATTAACAATAGTAAAAAATAATATTGATTCCAAAAGTATCTGAGATGATTAAACAAGGATGAGTGTGAGAATTCCTTTTACATACATTGCACTAAATAGTCTTGAGATGCTCTTCCTTAGATTAACTGATACTTATACAAGTTCTAAGACCAGGGCTGGGTAGATTGCATAATGGCTATGCAAAGAGACTCTCATGCCTGAGTCTCCAAAGTCTCGGGTTCAATTCCCCACACCACAATAAGCCAGAGCTGTGTAGTGCTCTGGTGTTTCTCTCTGTGTCTTTGTCTATTTCTGTATGTCTCTCAAAAATAAAATTTTATAAAAAAAAAAAAAAGAAGTTCTAAGACCTTCAGAATTAGGACAAAAAGAGCAAGTCAAAGTTAATGAGCATACCTCTACACAACTGTTATGTCTTTAATGGAAAGAAAAGTGTTAGCATTGTTGTTAATTAGGAGTTCTACAATGTTGCATTTCTTTTTTGCCAAGTGCACCAATTTATGTTCCTTGAAGAAAAGAGTTATTTGTGATCTTATTAGTTAACTAATTTAATTTACTCATCTATTCAGACCCCAATGGTAAATATACATACTAAAAATGAAAGTTTTTTCCTGGATTAAACAAATGAGATGTTTATTCATAAAAATCACAGTGAAATTAATCAAGAGACAGTTTAGCTAAGAGGAGGTCAGGTGGTGGCACACTGGTAGGAAGTACAAGGAGCACACATAGTAGGAAGTATAAGGAGGTCAGGAAGAAGATCAATCAGGAGTGACACTAGCAATGGATGAGTAGAAGAACACAGAGTTGGGTAAGATCCAGAAGGTCCAAGCTGCTCCAGGTCCTTATTTGTACAATCTCTTGTACCCACAATCCCTTGTGAATTTGAATAAATTTGTAGTATGCTTGTCAGGCTGACATCAGCCTTATGTGAATTACATTATTCTCACCATGAGCTGTGTTTCCATCATATATATACCAATCATATGGTAGCTAGCTCATTTATGTAAGTAAAGTCAGTAAACTGAGATTAGGTGTGTACATGTTTTAATTGTTTGAGTGATACAATTGTGACTATTACTTGTCAACTCTATATCAAATTTACCTTTGCTTGAGTATCAGAATTTGTTGAGAAGAACAATATGTCTAACCTGTGAGCTGAAAGTTGGAGGTAAATTAATTCATAGAATATATATTGGGCTGGTGAGATAACTCACTTGGATTTTGTGCTATTTTTTTTTTTAATTTAAGAAAGGAGACATTAACAAAACCATAGAATAAAAGGGGTACAATTCCACACAATTCTTATAACCCAATCTCCATATCCCATCCCCTCCCCTGATAGCCTTCCCATTCTCTATCTCTCTGGGAGTATGGATCCAGGGTCGTTGTGGGTTGCAGAGGGTGGAAGGTATGGCTTCTGTAATTGCTTCCCCGCTGAACATGGGTGTTGTCTGGTCGATCCATACTCCCAGTCTGCCTCTCTTTTTCCGTAGTAGGGTGGGGCTCTGAGGAAGCGGCCCTCTAGTACACATTGAAGAGGTCGTCTGTCCAGGGAAGTCTCGTCAGCATCTTGCTGGCATCCAGAACCTGGTGGCTGAAAAGAGAGTTAACATACAAAGCCAAACAAATTGTTGACCAATCATGGACCTAAAGACTGGAATAGTGCAGATGAAGTGTTGGGGGGTATTCCCTGCATGCTCTTTTAAATGTGAATGACCCAACCTTGAGCCTGGCCTCCACTACTGTGGAGGCAGCATTGGTGCCTAGGCAGCTTTCCCATTCTCTCTTCCTCTCTATTAAAAATGAAAAAGAAAGAATGTTGTATGAAGTCCAAAGTCCAAAATATCCAAATAATCATATATATATATATATATATATATATATATATATATATATTATTTAGTACATTTTTTAACCTCTTTGTAAATCCTTATGTAATATGTAATATCTTAAAAAATGCTAACTTGCAGCCATGATACAAAAACTGAGGGGTATAAACCTAGATGAAACTATAGACTGGTTTAGAAAAGATAGATAGATGCTTCTAATTCTCACAACTCTGAGGCCATTTCAGTCAGTACTGACACTGAATCCATCTCCTCTTCTGGTAATCTCTAACTTCCTAACAAATGAGAATATAAAACTCTATGGTTTTTGTTTGTTTGTTTGTTAACAAATCGCAGTCCAATCACTCATACCTGCAAACAACTGAGGTGGTACAAGGAGCTAGAAAATGATCTCCATTTGTCTTTGTAACAGGTTAGTTAAAGGGACTTTTGCTTTATCTACAGAGACTGATGCTAAAAGCTGTATTCCAAGGCATATCCTCAGTCCATACACAAGAAAAAAAGTACATGGGATAAAGAACAGAGAAAAAAATACAACTAAATAATTATTGGGAGACCTTAAGGTGTTGCAGTGGAAAAGGCATATGACATTTTATATTTAGATTGGCCTACTATAGGAGCAGAGCTTTATCTCTTCAACTTTTTAGAACCTTTGATGTGCAGCTTTGATAACTGTTTCAAAACAGAAATGGAGTGTGGTACATTTTATTCCACTGCAGCATGTCAAGTCTTATTTTTGAAAACAATCTCCTTTGGGCACTATAATAAAAGTAACACTTTAACCACTTACAGGACTGGACAAAGGAAAGCTGAAAACTACTTCAAAAGTTCTCTAGTATTTGATCAATTTTCAAAATATGTACTGGGCTATATGTAGATGTATCCGGCACTTTCCTCTAACAAATATGGATGTGATTTTACATAATGTGTGAGCACCTACTTCTACTTTGACATATTTCTTCTCATTAAAATGTGATCTGCAATACCAAAGCTTTTTTGAATTTTAAAATTGTATTTCAGTTTGGGAGATGAATTAAATCAGAGTTAAGATAATTTGAAGTTGAGAAATATGACAGGGACCACATTAAACTGCATCTTTATAAACTATAAACCACATCTGGTATTAAGTAAAAGAACGAGCTCTCACCTATTATGATTAAAACTTTGATTTAAATAAAACTTAAAAACATTCTGTGTTAAGTGTCTGATATAAGTGGAGACCAAAACTTCATCTAGGTTCCAACACTCTAGATACTCATGAGAAAATATAGGTGCACAAATGAGTAGACTATCAAATAGGTGACCTTTTATGTTAAAAAATCACTGAGAATCATCATTTTGTTGAGCCTCTGAGCTAGAGCGTTAGACAATGATAATGGTGGTTTCAAGAGCATGATGGGATGCATTGGATCGACCTTCCCGTGGTGCATCCTGTGAGTACCCATTCATTGGGGAAACTGACGATCCTTCCTAGCCGACTGAATCCACATGGATCCCAGTCACTTTCAAAGCCAGCAACAAGCAGCTCAACCTGGCGCTGTTGACTGGCTACGGAAGAAGGGCAAATGCTAGAAGAAGAGGAAGAAGAGCATGATGTGTTTGGCTTATTTCATAAGCTATCATTTCTGGATGAATGGCATGATAGTTGATATATTTTCATTGTTTTCTGCATGCTTAAGTATGTTATGCATGTAGAGCTGAATATAATACATAAGAAAGGATAAAAAACAGACGTTGTCCTTTTTATGTCTACATAAAATTCATAAAAATTCACTTACATTAACTTAGGTTGACGTTAGTGATTTAAAGGAGCAGGAGTTAATATTTACCATAAAAGAAGTGTTTGCTTAGCCTGCAAATGCAAGATCAATCAATAGGCAACATTTTGTTCTTTTTCCCACAGTGAATTTCCATTGGTCAGTATTTTATTTTATATTTAGCATCTTGAATGCCAACATATAGCTAACAGAACATCTGGATGAATGGAAAGAAGCCCAAAGGAGGAGAATGGAATCCTTGTGCCCAACTGAGGCTACTTTTCATTAACAGAATGGCAGAACAGTGAGAAAAATAATGATCTCTATTTTGCTCTGGCAATAGATTATATCCAGTACCTGTCCAGACACTGTAAGACAAAGTAAAGAGAGGATTAGTTGTGATACACTTAACACTGAGAAACCTAGCTATAAGAAATCTGTGTATTAATCAAATTTTATTTGAAAAATCATCCCATAGACTGCCTGTTTGGAAGGAATATGTATGAATGAAAGTATTGATAGGTGGTAGAGTGTTAGGGAGAAAGTGAATTTCAGCCAACCTACTGTTATACTATCAGATGAACATTAAAATAATCTATGGTGTTTGTATTATGAAACATAGCTAAATTATTATCCACATGCAAGAAAATAAAGCACTCTGAAATTAGAACATGTAAGAAATAAAACACCGCTATATGGTAAAATTGACAGGACAATATATACAGTAAAATTGACAGGACAATATCAGCTTTCATACTGAAAGCTGTTGAAAAGGAAAAGTTCATTTGAACTGAAGCAACAATGTTTCTCTTCAAATTGTCTAAATGGAACATTGGGTGAGTCTTCTGAATAGATAATTAAATTCAAACAATGCAATGAAATCTAAGGAAACTCAGTTTGAATACTAAATATTATTAATGCTTGAATTTGATACAAATGTGAATGAAAAAATGACGAGGAGGGACACTTACAAAAAGAAAAACAAATATAGTGTACTGAAATAATAAAGAAAAACATAAATGTGCATTTGTTTCACTGTTGCCAGAGCATTACATTTAATATGTCCTGGAAAAGAAATTGAATATAGTGGCCTTGGAGGTGGTATAGTAGATAAAGCCTTGGACACCCAAATTGCTTATTCAAGCATAGTTTTTGAACTCAATCCCTAGCATTACAAATGTCAAAGTGATGCTCTGGTTCTCTCTTTCTCAATCTCAAATAAATAAATGCTTAAAAAAAATAAACTGAAGACTTATGAGAGTAGGAAAATAAATTTGTATAGAATTAATCCTGATTTTTTTCATTTCCAAATTTTGTTAGCCTTCAATTCCTAAAGGAACTCTTCACTACCAATTGACCATATTCCCAAAAGCATATTACAAAATATATTTGAATCTAAAAGCATGATAATTTTTATTAAATAAACTTGATAGAATTGCACTTTTAGAGGTTGAACCTTTTTTTCCCTCCAGGGTTATTGCTGGGCCTTATGAATCCACTGTTCCTGGCAGCCATTGTTTCCATTTTATTGGACAGGACAAATAAATTGACAGGGGAGAAGTTAGAGGAGGAGAAAGATAACACCTGCAGTTTGTTAAGTTCGTTAAGTTTGTTGTTATATTACTTGATTTCTGAATGTTGAAATATTCCTTTGAATATACCAAGAATAAATCCTCTCTGGTTATGTTGCATATAGCTATTAATGCACTATTTAATTTGATTTACTAGACTATTATGGCTGATTTTGGCATTTATGTTCATGATAGACATTATTCCATACTTTTTAGTTCATGTGATATATTTAACAAGTTCTTCTTATTAGATTAATTCTGTCCTTGGAATTAATTGGGAATCACACTGGGGATGTTATTTCTAGAATACCTTTGTGAATAGTCGATATAATTTCTTTCTGATTTGATAGCAGTCCAAATTGAAGCCATGTAGACTTGGTATTGTCTGCTTTTTTACTAATTATTTAAAAAAAATATTGTCTTTCTTTTTCTTTCTTTCTCTCTCTCTTTCTTCCTTTTGTTCTTTCTTTCTTTCTTTCTTTCTTTCTTTCTTTCTTTCTTTCTTTCTTCCCTTTTCTATATTTATAGGATAGAGAAAGAGAGAAATCAAGCGGGAAGGGAGATGAAGAGGCAGAGAAAACAAGGAACACCTGTAGCACTATTTCACCCCTAGAGAAGCTTTGCTCATGGTGGGGAGGGTGGCAACAAAAGGGAGACAGGGGCTTGAACCTGGATCCTTGTTTATTATAACATGTGCACTTAAGCTAGTGCAGCACTGTCCATCTTCCACATTATTAATTACTGACTCAATTTATTTAAGTGATACAGACCTATTTAAATAATCTATTTCTCTGTGTGTAAGGTCTGGATAACTGAGTATTAATTCATAGTAACTGAGCAATAATCCATGAGTGTTATCACGTGTGTGAGTATAGAATGCTTCGTAATGTTTCTATATTATTCTCTTGCTATCAGGTTAAAGCTATATATTTTCTTCTAAGCACTGCTTTCACTGTACCCAACAAATATTAATGATATGTTTTCACTTTAATTTATTGCAATATATATATATATATATATATATATATATATAATCTTCTAGTATTAAGCATTTCTTTGATTCATGTAATAATTGGTAGAAAGTTTAATACTTAAGTAAGTTGGAATTCAGAAATGGATATCTAAGTAAATTATATTGAGATCTGAAAGTAAATTATGTGTAATTTCTTCTCTTTTAAAATGGTAAGGTATATTTTATTACCCAGAATTTGCTCCATCTTGATAAATGTTTCATTTGTAATAAAGTGTATTCTCCAGTTACTGGATTAAGTATTCATTGTTATTGATTTGATTTAATTGATTGAAAATGCTATTATTACAGAATTAGTCTTACTGATTTTCTTCTTACTGGAACTTTAAGAAGAGAGGAAAGGGAGGGGATAGGAGGGAAGGGGAAAAGAAAAAAGAAAGGAGACAAGAGAGCCATAGGGAGTAGTGAGTAATGCATGCCTAAACAATAACCTTGGAGATAAACAAAGAGACAAAAACACTTAAGGGAAACAGGAGACCTGCAGAGACTTAGCTTATAGAGCACACACTTTACCAAGCCTCCAGCCACAACACAGGAGTGCCATGCAAGGAGGAGGCTTCACAAGGGGCAGAGCAGCATTGTGGTGCCTCTCATTCTCTCTGTTTCTTCCTGTTTGTCACTCTGCTGGGAGCAGTAGGATCCTGCAGGTACAGAAGTACAGTCTCACTGCAAACTCTGATGGGCTGGGGGGTAACTTAAAAACTTTATTATATACATACAACAAATCATTTTAGTAACCCACGGGTTAGTAAGAACTATCTCTTAGGCACTGAGTTGTGACACATCCATTTGAGGGCCCACATTAACCAGGCACAAAGACCTAGGTTCAAGCCTCCAGTTCCAACCTCTAGGGGGAAGCTTCACGAAATGATGAAGCAGTGTTTGAACTTAATTCAGTTTGATAATTTTTTTCTTTCTTTTTTTCTAGTTTTACTATAGAATTGTTGCATTGCCTAGCTCTGGTTCATGATGGTGCTGGGGCTTGAACTGGTGTTTGATTTCACTGAAATAAGCAATATCAATAAAACAGTTATCTAGTGGGGGTTGTATTGTTAAATGGAAAACTGAGAAATGTTATGCATGTACAAAATATTGTATTTACTGTCGAATATAAAACATTAATTACCCAATAAAGAAATAAAAAGATAAAATATAATGAAATAAAATAAAATAACTATCAATTTCTATATGAGAAAGTAACATTAAAGTTCTTCAATTATGATATTTAAATCCTTAGACTACTTGGAATTGTATCAGCAGACAGAGGGCAAATTCTCTCCTTTAATAATTTGCTACATTCTTTGGTGAGTTAAAATGTCTTTTATTTATTTATCTACTTATTTTTACGTTATATTAATATTGGTGCTGTTGCAGTTTTTATTATTGCTATAAAGTTGCTAGGATTTAGTTCCTGTAGGATGAATCCACCAGGACTAGCAGTACATTATTTTTCCTTTCTTTTTTTTTTCTGATAGACAGAGATAGAAGGTGAAGAAAAAGAAAGAGATTCAGATAAAGAAATACCAGCATCACTATTCCACCACCCTTGAAGCTCCCCACCCCCCTGCAGGTGGGAGCTGGAACTTAAGCTCTGTTCCTTGCACATGGAAATATGTGTGCTCTCCCAGGGAAACTACCACCTGCCCTATAAAATGGTAATATAGAATATATATATATATATATATATATGGGGGGTGGAGCCAAGATGACGACTCTAAAGCAGCTGCCTGCATGAGCTCTGACAACAATTGCTAGAAAGCCTTAGAGATCCTGTCCTTCAGTGGGACAAGGAAAGAGGTGTTCTATACGTGAGACCAAGGAGGTGACTATAGTTTTATTTGGGTTAAAAATTAGAGCAAAAAGAAAGGAAATTTTTTTATTATTTCTCTCAGCTCCCCTTTCCCCCCTAACCAGACCCCTGGGGTAGGGAGCTGCTGCTAGCAGATTCCCTGCTGAGCTCCTTTCTTTACCAAGATTCCTGGATCATCAGGGGTGCCATTCCAATTCTGCTTCTTTCTAAATACCTAGGCTATTTTTTTTCTCTGAGTAAGGAACTTAGGCCCAATTGGAGTGATCCAGCCTGGGAATGACTGCTTGGAAATTTTGTTTGTTTGTTTGTTTGTTTTGTTTTTTCTTTCTCAATCAGTTGTCTACACACAATGTGCATGGGCTAACTGGGAGCTGTCCAAACTGCAGACCCACTGCTTGGGCTTTTTACTTTGTTCTATTTTATTATTACTACTGTATATACACACATATACCTCTGCCCCTCCACATACACACAGGTTGACCAAACTTAACTTTTAGTATACTTTCCATTGCTAGGCTACAATGTGTCTTACTCATTGTGAGAGAAACTTGTCTCACTCTTCATGCCTCCTCTATCCATTCTTGCCCTTCTCCTGCCTCCAAGCAAATTAAAAAAAAAAAAAAAAACCCTCCTTTCACTGCTTTTTTTTTTTTTTTTACTGTTTCCTTCTTTTCTCTCTTTTCCCCCTGTCTTTATTTCTTCCTTCTTCTTCCCTCTGCTTTCTGAATTCACTGATACTCATTTGTGAACTATTTCAGGGAAGAAATCTGACGCAGAGTGGACACTCTTTGAGAGTGTCTCTGCTCTACTTCCCTTTCTCCTCTTGCTAACCCTAGAATTTACAGTGGACAGTATATTTGCATAGTTGTCTATTCCTGCTATTCCTTTTTTCCTTTCTCTTTCTTTTTCATTTGGATCTGGTTGCTATTTTTTATTGAACTGGAGACATTGTAGGGCTAACTGGTATTGGTTAAACTGCTTCAGTCATTGCTTTAGTTACTATTGTAATTTCTGAGGGTGGTGATTGCATTTGTCATAAAGGTATTTCGTATAGCATGGCTTGTACACAAAACAAAACAACTGAAGAACAACAGAGCATAAAAATAAAAAAACACATAAAAATGGATAGATCAAGAGCAAATAAAACTACTACTACAGGGAGTCGGGCTGTAGCACAGTGGGTTAAGCGCAGGTGGCGCAAAGCACAAGGACTGGCATAAGGATCCCTGTTCGAGCCCCAGCTCCCCACCTGCAGGGGAGTCACTTCACAGGCGGTGAAGCAGCTCTGCAGGTGTCTATCTTCCTCTCCTTCTCTATGTCTTCCCCTCCTCTCTCCATTTCTCTCTGTCCTATCCAACAATGACAACAACAATAATAACTACAACAATAAAACATCAAGGGCAACAAAGGGAATAAATAAAATAAATATAAAAAAAAAACTACTACTACAATGAATGAAGACAAGAGCCCAGAAGAAACTACAAATCAGCCAGAAATAACCATAGATAAGAAAAGTATACAAGCAATAATAAACTTATTAATAACAATTAAAACAATTAAAATAACAAATGAAAACAACTTTGGAGGAAAGGGCTAGCAGTATTAGGGAAACAACGGATAAGACCCTCAAGGAAAATACTAACTATCTTGAGGCAATTAGAGAACTGAAAGCTGAAATAGCTGAACTGATGAAAGGAGCTGAGGGAAGGGAAAGAAAACTAGCAGAAGCAGAAAACAGAATTAGCCAGACCGAGGATGAGTTAGAGAAAACTAAGAAAGAAGGGAAAGAGCTCAAAAAAAGAGTTTGAGAGATGCTGAAACAACAACAGAGACATATAGGGTGATCTCAAAAGAAGTAACATTCATATAATTGGCCTGCCAGAGGAAGAAAGAGAGGAAGGGGAAGCAAACATTTTAGAGGAAATTATAGAAGAAAATTTCCAAGACCTGAACAAAAGAAAGGACATTAAGATTGAAGAGGCTCAGAGAGTCCCAAACAGAATCCAGACATGAAGACACAAGACACATCATAGTTACAATGAAAAGAAGTAAGGATAAAGAAAGGATCCTAAAGGCTGCAAGAAAGAAACAAAAAGTCACATACAGGGGACAACCCATAAGACTATCAGCAGACTTCTCCACCCAAACTCTAAAAGCCAGAAGAGAATGGCAAGATATCTATCGATCCCTGAATGAAAAAGGGTTTCAACCAAGGATAATATATCCTGCTAGACTTTCATTCAAACTAGATGGAGAGATCAAAACCTTCTTAGACAAACAATAATTAAAGGAGGCAACCATCACCAAGCCGGCCCTGAAAGAGATTCTAAAAGACCTCTTATAAATAAAAACATAAATATAATACTTGCAACATATCAGAACAAATAAAAACTTGTTGAACAATGGCACTACAATACATTAAATGATGATTATTTTAAGGAGATACATTTAGTGCTGAGATTATGAGAAAATAATGTTGTATAGTTCCTAGCTCCAAAGAAACATGCAATTTGGAAATATTACATCTTCCTTTTTTTATGCTATTAACTTCAGGTGGTCAGAAATAATATCCAAATATTCATCTAATTCACACCATGATCAGAGCACTGCTGTGTCTAAAGAGGCAATGGTTCTTAGAAAACCATCAGCACATCAGCAGTTTACTGTTGCTTGGTGAAAGAGGAAGTTGTATAATAAAGATAAAAATGCTGGGTATTATACCTGAAACCCTAACAAAGGGAATTTTCCAAGTTAACCTAATCACCAAATAATGTGATGTTAACAATAACTATCCATTGTCTTCTTGAATCTTAAGAGAGCAGGAACCTCACATTTCTACTATAGAGCCTATATTTCCATCCATCCTGAAACCTTAGGGTGAGGCCCACTTTCCTGCATGCTTCTTTCAATTAAAATAAAATAATATTCCATCCGCGGATCGCAACCCAGTCAATGCAACGAGTGCCACCCTAGCATGCTTCACTCCAGACTGTGTCCAGAAACTTCAGGTGTGGAATGACAACCCTTCAGCTTCATCACTCGGATGAGATCTTTCCTTTCATAGTATTCCATAATTCCATTCCAGGTGTTCCACTCCCCAATAAAGTCCCCAAACCTAGATATAGTCCAGGTCCCCTGAGATAGAGAATATGTTCACACGTGCCCATAAACTAGGGAAAAATATATACCTGAAAGCAGAAGTACACAAGAGCCTGCAGGGAATACCCCCTAACACTTCATCTGCACTAGTCCAGTCTTTAGGTACATTGTTGTTCAACAATTTATTTGGCTTTATATGTTAACTCTCTTTTCAGCCACCAGGTTCTGGATGCCAGCACGATACTGACCAGACTTTCCTGGACAGACGACCCCACCTCCAATGTGTCCTGGAACTCCACTTCCCCAGAGCCCCACCCTACTAGGGAAAGAGAGAGGCAGACTGGGAGTATGGATCGACCAATCAATGCCCAGTTCAGTAGGGACTCAATTACAGAAGTCAGACCTTCCACCTTCTGCAACCCACAATGACCCTGGGTCCTTACTCCCAAAGGGATAGAGAATGGGAAAGCTATCAGGGGGAGGGGATGAGATATAGAGATTGGGTAGTGGGAATTGTGTGGCACTGTACCCCTTTTATCCTATGGTTTTGTTAATGTCTCCTTTCTTAAATAAAAAATAAAAAAAAAAGATAGTGGGTTGAAAAAAGGAAGGAGAGCAAATCTCCCAGTGATTTGTGGTTTTTGTATGTTCACAGACTGAAAACCCAATACCAAAAGGACAGGTTTTTTTTTGTTTGTTTGTTTTATTCAGGCCTAAAGAACAATGTGAGATTGATGAATTTCATTGAAAAAAAATAAATAAAGATGGTAACACCATGTGCTCTGCTCTCAGGAACTTTTTTTTTTTGGTAAAGGAAGACAACATAATGAAATGGATTTGGAAAACAGAAGAAACTTTGTAGACTCAATCCCTCTCACACCCCTTTATGTTCTTACTCATTTTTCATGCTTGAAATTAAAAAGAGAGACCAAATATAGATTTTTCTAGAATATTTTTTTATGAAATAATGATCCTCACTGCCTGTCTACAATTCATATCCCTCTAGGCTCCCTTGCACAGGGATAAGTAGTTCTTCTCTTTAGAAGAAAGAGGAGGTTGGTTGGAGTATTACCACCTGACTCCATTATAGGTTTGAAAGACAGTTAAAAGAACATTTTTCCCTTCCTGCACAAAATACAGTGTGATTGTCTTTGCCTTTCTGTGGCACTAGACAGAGGACACTTGCTTGGCTTCAAGAAGAAGGACCTACATTAGCAGTAAAAACAAAAATCAGAGAAAGGCAGGCCTGTGTGCCTTTTGTTCTCTTAATGCTACAGTATTACATTCCTACTCTGTTCTGGTTCAGCTTTCAGTTCTCAACCATAAAGAGAACAAGGAAAAAAAAAGCTACCAATTGACATTACTCCATCTCTAACAATATGTTCTTTTAAGTAAAGCAATTTGCTTAGTACTCTTTTTTTTTAATGTGATTATCTCCCAACTAGTGTTTTAACGTTAATTCTTTAGATGAATCCATAGAAGTACAAAACTGGTGATACCAACAAATGCTCGTATGTCATATTAATTTGACTAGAGTTATTTATGATGCAAAGAGTGCAAAAGGGCCAGTTTGACCCTCCTTTGTTTCCATGAAAACTGATGTTAAATTCCCCTGACAAAGATGTAATTCCTGTTAATATAAAGAAAGAATAGAAGGCAACCTTATCACCAGACAGGGGATTTAGGGTCAAGATCTGTTTAAATAAACTTTATTACTTCTTCATAAACTGAAATCTGTTTGTTTTGTGCATTTTTCGTCATCTTAAAAATTTAAAAACTACCTACTTTGGTACCTTGCTTTTCAAGTATTTGTGCCCTGTAACTTTTAGCTTTTTTTCTTTTTCTCATCAGTTAATCTTTTTACTTGTATATTCGTTCTTCAGTAAAGAACCTAGAGAGGGAGCCAGTTGGTGGTGCACTCATTTAAGTGTATATGTAACCATGCACAAGGACCTGATTCAAGCCCCTGATCCCCTGAAAGGTGTATTTTTCTCTCATTGTTTCTATACTTTCCCTTCTTTCTCAGTTTCTCTCTGTCTCTGTCCAATCAATCAATCAATCAATCAATCAATAAATAAACTTTGATAGATAGAGGGGAAACGTATTTTACCACCCTACAAGCCCTGAGTGGGCAAATTATTACTATATTTTTTACTGATCCTCTAAGAAATCTTAATAAATTATGCTATATTCATATGTGGCTAGAAGGATATTCATACCAAGGAATGTGCAGTCACAACACTCTTTCAATATTCTGAAAATTCTCTCAAATACTCTGAGAACTCTTTGATTTGAGGTTGAGACTTTGGTGTCTTTAGGTATGGCGATTCAAATTACAAAATAGAGATCAGACAATTAGGAAAACCTGGACAAACCAGTAATCAAGCATTCCTCTCTCTCTTGCTCTTTATGTCTAATTTCCCCATATGAAAGAAACTGAAAATCAGCAATCTATCAGTAGAACTCTAAAAAAAAAAAAAGAATCTTTATACAGACCTCAGATGAAGGCATTCCTTCCTGAATCTGTTCTCTGTGTTTTTTTTAATTTTAATTTTCCTTATTTATCAATGCTCTCTTATTGATAATTAGATGTTTCAAATCAGAAAAGACCTTAAACCCTTATCTATGACAGTGGTTATCAAACCAATAAATTACATCATTTACTTTCAAATAAATATTGATTTAATCCTGCCTGTATTGTCATTGGTCCTAACTATAGTCTGTTGCTTTACAACCCACCAGGCTCTAGTGATTGATTCTCTCTAACTAAACTCCCCTCAGTTGGATATACAACCTTGTGACAAAACCCTCCCACTAGATGGGCAAACTTTTAAAATCATCCAGATGATTATATGATGAAACTGCTGCCTGTCCCAAACACCTACTCCCCTTCATAAGCCCTTAACCTGAGATTCAGAGTAAGATATTATTTTCTTCTGAAAATATTGTTGAGATGTTGAGGCTCAGTTCCCACAGGATGATTCTACCACTCCTGGTGGCCACTTATTTTTTCTTTTTCTGTTTTTGGATAAGAGAAATTGAGACATGGGTAGGGGGAGACAGAGAAGGAGAGAGGGAGAGATAGAGACCTGTAGCACTGCTTTACCTTCTATGAACCTTCCCCTGTTGCAGGTAAGGGGTGGGTAACATGTGGGATCAAAGGAGTGTGTCACTGAGCAATAAATCTCTAAAACGGGTGAAGCTGGTGTTGCAAATCTGTCTGTCTGTCTGTCTCTCTCTAAATTCCCCTACCCTCTCAATTTCTCTCTGTTTTATCAAATATAAGAAAAGAATAACATGATAAATAAATAATTAAATAAACTGCACTGCTGCTGGGAGCTGTGGATTCACCATGCAGGCACTGAGCCCCAGTGATAACCCTCATGGCAATAACTGAAGAAAGGCAGAAAGAAAGAGAAAGAAAGAGAAAAGTAAGTAAAGAAGAAGAAGGGGGGAAGGAAAGAAAAAGAAAGGACTCACATCCTCAAATTGAAAAAGGAAGGAAGGAAGGAAAGGAGGAAGGAAGGAAGGAAGGAAGGAAGGAAGGAAGGAAGGAAGGAAGGAAGGAAGGAAGGAAGGAAGGAAGGAAGGAAAAAAGAGTCACCAGGGGGGAGTCGGGCTGTAGCGCAGCAGGTTAAGCGCAGGTGGCGCTAAGCTCAAGGACCGGCATAAGGATCCCGGTTCGAACCCCGGCTCCCCACCTGCAGGGGAGTCCCTTCACAGGCGGTGAAGCAGGTCTGCAGGTGTCTATCTTTCTCTCCTCCTCTCTGTCTTCCCCTCCTCTCTCCATTTCTCTCTGTCCTATCCAACAACAACAATAATAACTACAACAATAAAAAAACAACAAGGGCAACAAAAGGGAATAAATAAAATAAATAAAATAAAAAAAAAAAGAGTCACCAGGAAGGGTGGATTATGAAGGCACTGAGCCTATGTGAGAATACTGGTGGAAAATATTAAATACTGCTCACTGAAGCAGTTAGTTCCCTCTTTGCTAACATAACAGAACCAGAGCATCACTCTGACATCTAATATGCCAAGGGTTAAAAGCAAACTGTTTCTTATACATTCATGTCCAGCATTCTGCCTTTAGTGCTATGACCCCATCCTGAAGGTCATTTTTTCTTCTTTTTTTTGTTTAATACAATTTTTTTTAAAAAAATCGCTCAAAAAGACTTTAAACAATTGTTTCTACTTTATAAAGATAAATAAAATTCAATTACACTGAAAACACATAATGTTTGGATTGTTAAGGTTTTCTGCATGATAATACATTAGCATAAGACATGCAAAATTAGCTTGAAATATAAAAATGTAGTACTGATTCAGTAAATGGCATTACATTAGAACAGTTTTATTTTTTAACATGCCAGTGTTCATTTAACATCTCAAGCAACAATTTGAATCCAAAGTTTTAAATGAATGTTACTAAAATGAATCTTTATTGTAAATGTGAATAAAAAGTTCTGCTAATTAAAACAGGCTTAATTTTTTCCCTGCTTAAAATTTGCACCATGTACCAATCACCTCTGCATACAAAATGTCTATTCTAAATAAAACTTTCAATAAAAGGTCTTGGATGTTTTATTGCTCCTTGTATTGAATGTGCAGTTGCCACTATCTGGAAGACTTTCAGCTCTGGATTGCATGAGTAGTTTAAAATATTTCCTCACATTTGGGTGAAAACAATACTCTGCAGTATAAATATATCTAGGATCATACATGATGTTTGCTAACAACAGGACATCTTACCAGGTAGCTTCTCTGCCTCTTTGCAAAATAAGAATGATTCTGATTTCTACTGTTTGAAGCAATTACAAGAGGTGTGAACACATTAGAAGTTCTTAGTGGTGGTGAGGAAGCAAAGAGTCTGTTTATGGGAATGAGAATTTGTATGACAATTTAAAAAAAAGACATTTTTCCTATGGGTCCCTTTATTTATTCCTATAACCATAACGAAGTAGAGGCAAACTAATAATATCTTGGGTTTGTCTGCTCATGTTTCTTAAGAGCCCCATAATCTCATCTGTGTGAGGAAAAATGTTTCTTTAAACAAAAAATAGGGAGGCTGTGCTGTGTCGCACACCGCAGAGGACACATTACAACAAGCATAGATCGGGTTCAAGTGTCTGGTCCCTACCTGCAAGACAGAAAGCTTCATAAATGGAGAAGCAGTGCTGTGTCTCTCTTTTGCTCTCCTTCCCTTACAATATCTGCCTCAATCCTAAATAAAGTTTTTTTTTTTTCAAGAAGAAAATCTTAAAAACTAGAAAACAGACATAATGTAATGGAGAGATGGGGTAAGTATTTCATCCCCACCCTATGCCACCCACTCACCCAGTTCTTTCTGATCAGGTATAAAGTTTCCCAGGTCTTTCCTTCCTGCAGTTCACAGATCTGGTAAGCCCTACGCAAATCATCTTATTGTTATCAGATGTAGATCTTTGTGGATTGGAAGCTCTATTTCTCACAGTTAAGATCCTTTTCATTCTTTTCTTGCAAATATCCATTTCCAAGTATAGGAGTTCTTTTTTTTTTTTTTTTCCTAGTGTGAGTCCATTTGCCATGGGACTTATATACAGTTCCCAGATGCCCTCATGCTATTGGAAGTACCAGTTCGCATACCTGCAGGATCAATTTTTCTTTCCTTCTTTTTTTTCTTTCCATTAATGTATTAATGTTTTTTCCAAAACATATTTCAGATGATATAGTATATTTTCTATGACTGAGTAATGGAGAAATTAGTTTAATTCCTAAATGAGAAAAAAAAAAAGACATATTGATGTTATTATCACAGGACATGTTCAGATCCTGCAACATGATGGTAGAGGTTGTATTATTATGTGGAAAACTGGGAAATAGTATGCATGTAAAAACTATTGTATTTACTGTCAACTGTAAAACATTAATCTCCCAAGAAAATGAATTTTAAAAATAATAACAAAATAAAACATCTAAAATTTTAAGATGTATATAACCTACACTTTACAAAACTCTTAATATCCAAAGATCTACCCAGTAGGACACCCAAGAGAGAGTGTGATAATAGCAAATAACATTTTTCACTGGTTTTCAGGATTGGAGACTGGAAATGCCAATTTCCAAACCTCTAGGCTGTCTTGCTGGGTTACACTTAAGGGGCACTTGTATGCTCACTTCTCTCTACATGCCTCAGTGTCAGGGTACCAACCAGTTAGTTCTTTACTTTAAAAGCTAGTCTGCCTTTCAACTAATTACACAATAAATCTTTGTGGCATAGCTGCTTGCTGTGGAAATATCCCACACAGAGACAGATCACATACTAGGCAAACTCATATTTGTCTTTTTGTAACAGATTTATTTTACTTGGCATAATATTCTCATCTTGTTATATGTGGCAGTGTGGCAGATATTATTAAGTGAACATTTGTTTTAATGTTTTATATTTTATTAGTGATTTGATATTGATTTACAAGATCTTTTAAATATTTATTTATTTATTCTCTTTTGTTGTCCTATTTATTTATTTATTTATTTATTTATTTATTGGATAGAGACAGCCAGAAATCACGAGGGAAAGGGGTGGTAGATAAGGGAAAGAGACAGAGAGACACCTGCAGCCCTGCTTCACCACTTGAAAAGCCTTCCCCCTGTAGGTGGGGACCAGGGGCTCTAACCCCCCACCTCGAGCATTGTTAACATGTGCGCTCAACCATGTGTGTCACCGCCTGGCCCCAATACTTGTTTTTTTATTGTTGTAGTTATTATTGCTGTGGTTGTTTTGTGGTAGGACAGAGAGAAATGGACAGAGGAGGGGAAGATGGACAGGAGGAGAGAAAGACACCTGCAGACCTGCTTCACTGCCTGTGAAGCGACGCCCCTGCAGGTGGGTAGCCAGGGGTTCCAACCGGGATTCTTACTGGGTCCTTGAGCTTTGCCCTACCTGCGCTTAACCCACTGCGCTAATGACCAACTCCCAATTTACAAGATTTAAAAAGGTATAATTGTAATAGGAGTGTAATTCTGAACAATTACCACCACCAAAGTTCACTATCCAATCCTCTTCATTGGAAACTTTCTTATTGTTTAATCCCTCTGGGAGTATGAAACAAAATTCTTTTTGGG
This sequence comes from Erinaceus europaeus, assembly GCF_950295315.1. NCBI lineage: Eukaryota > Metazoa > Chordata > Mammalia > Eulipotyphla > Erinaceidae > Erinaceus > Erinaceus europaeus. The sequence goes on from NC_080175.1 coordinate 34,627,331, forward strand.
GTGCTGAAAGTGGAAGTTCTTACTTTTGCAATTGCTTCTCCACTGAATATGGTCATTGGCAGGTCAATTCATAACCCCCTAACCTGTTTATGTCTTTTCCTAGTGGGTTAGGGCTCTCAAGATGTGAGGTTCTAGAGTACATTGGTAAGGCCATCTGTGCAGGTAAAACAGGATGGAATCATGGCAGAATCTAGAACTTGGTGGCTGAAATGCAGTAAGATAAAAAACAGGACAAAATGTTTAATAAACAGGAACCATAAAGTAGGAACAGAGAAGATGAAAGTAGGGAACTTAGGGTAGAAGGAAGCTAGGAAGTCTATTTTAGGAATGTTCCTAGGAGTCTACGTCTTAAAAATTTTGGCTTGTGTTTGATGGCTAACATAGAGGTGGACCAGAATTATTGTCTGGGAAGATGGTGCTAGGTTTGGCAGTGTAACTAGGATGCAGGATTAGGGCATAAAGTTACTTGAAAACTTGAGGAATATATAGAAATGCAATGAACTGTTTACTACAGTGATCTAAACTGTGGTTCATATGTTTTCATATTTAGCACAAGAATCTTTACAACTACTGAGTCCTTGGTAGACAGATCACAGGCTACACTCATTTTAGAGCTAGTGTTCTCTTCAGGGAGGGTTGGCCAGTACCTACCATTGCTACTTCATGTAGTGAGGGTATGGCCCTGCAGAAGCCTACAAAGGGGCTTCAATTGATGTTCCCAATGGCTGTGACCAGTGATGGTGGAGAGATCTATCAGAGATCTAGGTACATATTACCTAAGGGGAAATACAGGGGTTCCCTATCTAGGACCCAGGGTGATAGGGTTGTCTAATACTGGCCAAAAAGACCATCATTAAGTGAGGTCAAGGCACACTTAATTTGCTTCTCCATTTTAGCTGTTGTGAACAATCTGGTTTTGAAAATGGGTGTAAAAATACCTCTTTGAAAGCAGTCATTAATGCTTTCAGTTGTGTATTCCACCATGAAATGATAGTGTCATATAGTAGGATTCTTAATTTTGGGAGTAATGGACATACTGTTCCATGATGACTACACCATTTTGCATCCCCACTTAAAATAAACAAATATTTCATTTTTAATTAATAAATTTTATGTGAGAGGAAGTTTGGGATGAGTCAGAATGGAACATGCATGTTTTGTGCTCAGCCCACTATGCCACCTCCATGGCCATAAGTTTCCAGTTTCTCTATATCTTCAGTATATGTAGATGGTTTTATAATTAGTGTGAAAGGCTATCCTTTAAGAATAAACACTCACAGGAGTTGGGTGGTAGTGCAGAGGGTTAAGCAAAGCGCAAAGCGCAAGGACCGGCATAAGGATCCTGGTTCAAGCCCCTGACTCCCCACCTGCAGGGGAGTTGCTTCACAAGTGGTAAAGCAGGTCTGCAGGTGTCTATGTTTCTCTCCCCCTCTCTGTCTTCCCCGTCCCTCTCCATTTCTCTCTGTCCTGTCCAATAAAAATGACCTCAATAATAACTATAATAAAACAACAAGGGCAAAAAAGGGAATAAATAAATATTTAAAAATATATTTAAAAAGAATAAACACTCATAGATACTTTTTATTTAATCATAAAATAAAATACTCATATTGCTTGGTCTGTATTCACATTAAGTCCATTTAAGAGTTGGCAAAATTTTTGTTGATTAACTGGGAACATCTGGAAGAAATTCTGCAAGCCAAGGTTTTTAACCTGAAAATTGTGTATTCTAGACATCATACTTTACTATGTCTCCATCCTCTGTGTGCCACTTAAAGCCCATATAACCTCAAAGATATACTTAAATGGGAGAACTTGATTGTCATTTTAACTAGTAACAAAGGCACAAAGTTTCAATAAAATTCTTGTTTGAATCATGTATACCCGTTGCCATATTTCTCTTCACATTTTGAATACAGCCAGTCAGTTCTTTTGAACTGTTTTTCAGAGAAACTTAGCAGGAATCAAAACTCCCTCTTCACGGCTCTGAGTAATAGCTGACATGCTGCTTAAAAAGAATCCCAGCTGTGTTGTTTCATAACTCATATGTTTGAAAGCTTCTGTTGAATTTTCTACATGTGGGGAATGGTTTTGCCTTATTTGCCACTCCAGCTTGTGTGATTTCAAACATTCTGCTCAAAGGAAATTTCAAGAACTAAGTCCTTTTCAGAAATCAGGCAAGCCTCATTTGCATAGGAAGAAATGTCACTACCATCAGCCAGTGTATTCCCTGAATGAGTTTGCTTTTATGACAGAAGTGCCTAATTCTTTCTTTGGTTCTGGTTTTCATTCTCTTCATCATTCAGCTCGGGGTCTACGGACTGCATTCTGGGGTGTGGTTCGCACCACAATCAGTAGCTCAGCTGTGTTCCAACACATTGATCTTTAGCTTGGAAATCACCTGGCAGGGAGCAGTCAGAAGGGGCCCTCAACATTGTAGCAGAAATGAAGATTTATGGCTTCAAAGGAATTTCAGTTTCTGAGGCTCAATAATCTGGCTGTGAGGATCTTCATCCTTTGCTCTCTGATTTGTACACATCAAACTACAGAGCTGGTGAGATTTTATTAGGAAAAAAACACTGTTGGATTTTATAGTTTTTCATTTTATGCACTGGGATGAAATATGAGCAGATTAAAACAGTGTGTCCACAAGAGTCTGTCTACTATGTTTTCTTACCTTTGCTTTATTGCTCCAACTTTACTGTGTGCTTTTTTCCTACCACATTAGCAATAGGCAATGTCTCATATTAGACTTTTTTGTTACAAAGAAGTAATCAACTTATGTTTATATATGACCTGACATCTAACATATAAAAGACAGTTGTAAAACATAAAGTTTGATATGAAAGTTACTGCTGCAGAAGTCAATGTGTGACAAAAAATAGAAAATTATCACATATAGTGATTCACTGACTGAAAATTATTTTTGAAACAGGTTTATTTCAATAAATATATAGGTAAATAATATTTCAAAATGTATATTAGATATATAAATTATGCTTAAGGTAAATATACAAAACCATGAAATCAAGGAAACTAGGTATTAATCTCGCTTTCTTTTCATGCACAATCTTTTCTAGGTACCTTATTCTTATTATGGTTTTTGTTGTCATAGTTATTGTTGTTATTAGTGAAAAGATAAAGTATAACTATAAGTCTTCCGTATATCCACTGATTTTGATTAGTACTTCTTGCTAACACCAAAAGCATACTAAAGAACTATTCATTATCTGTCAAAGTAACACCTTATTCCTATACTAATCCCAGGGACTCTGACAACTGTGTATAATAGACTTCTTGAAACTCCTTTTGTGATGTTTGCTTGATTTCTCAGGCACAGTGAAGGTAAGGGTCTTTGATCTTGGTGCAAGACCCATCCACTGCCATCAACCCTTGCAACATTCCCAGTCCTATACCTATACTCTTCTGAAACATTCTGGCTCATAATCTTGAAGTCAATCTCAGCTCATGACATTCACCCTCAAAATAAAACAAAAGTTGTTGGAAAATACTATTCCCTAACAGTTGAGAATGCAGAAGACATGCAAAATTACTTCTGTTATGCCTAATACTGGTTCCTATCTGATTGGGGTCATTATCATCTCATCTGCTCTCTCTCTCTCTCTCTCTCTCTCTCTCTCTCTTTCTCTCCCTCTCCGTCTCCCTCTCTCTGTCTGTGTATTTGTGTGTGTGTGTGTGTGTGTGTGTGTGTTTGTGTGTCCTCTCTCTTTCACAATATATAGCAATGACTTCCATATACTCAGAGTAGATGCCTAATCCTTTCAGTGGCTTATAGAATCCAAATGACATCTTCATCCTTCATCACTCTGACAACTCAGATACCTGGTCTCATATATATACATACACACATATATATATATATATATATATATATATATATATATATTTATTTTTAAGGATTTTATTTTATTGATAAGAAAGGTAGGTGGATAGAGGGAAAAAGCCAGACATTACTATAGTACACGTGCTGCCGAGGATTGAACTCAGTACCTCATGCTTGAGAGTCTAGTTCCTTAGCCACTATGCCAACTCCCGGACTACTACACCTAGTTCTTATACCAGTTTCTCACTGGCTACAGTCCTTCCCCATGGCCCTGCAAAGTTTCAGGTATATTCTGTCTTAAGGCTTTTGTACAGACTGTCCAGTCCATTGGAAGCCCTCTGCATAGATAACTCAAGAACGATCCTTCGCTTTCTCAAGAAATGTCCTTTTTCAACAAAGTGTACTATAAGCATTTTAGAACAGACGTGTCAGACTTCTTATCCTATAACCTCACTCTAAACTCTACCTCTTTCCCAACTCAGTGATATTTGCTTTCTTTAACTATGGTATATGACTATATTTAATTATTTACTTGTGTGAATTTTGTGGTGTCTGGTATCATTTACCCATATAAGAAAGTACTATAAATTACAAAAGCAGAGACCTTGTTTGTTTTTGTTAACAGAGCTTCTAGAAAAGCTTGTGCACATAGTTGTTGCTCAACCAACAATTCCTTAATAGTCATCTGTTTTCCCAAGCTCAGCAATGAAGATAAAAATAAACATTAGTCAAATCTCACTCTTGAGTAAGTAGATATTCATTTTCATCAGGCTTTAATTCTGCCTCAGAAAACACTGGAGGTATTCAAAATATCATGTGTACATAGAAACGATGAAAGTGCTCATGTTACTAGACAAAGTGAAAATTTGGATTTTAGATTCTTCATAACTGGAAAAGAATTCTGAAATGTAATAGAAATGACAGTTCCTCCAAGAATCCTTTTAGTAGCGTCAATCATCTATAGAAACCACCACCATCCTTAATCCTGAAAGATGTCCTTGTAGGATTAAAAAAAAATCGTGGAATAAAAAAAAGAAATGATCAAATAGTACTACTGGCCAGAATGAAAGGCAGACAAAATTTTCCACAGTTAGCCTAAATCACATTAAAAAAAGGAATTCATAATGGATCTATCTTTGAATAAAATCTTTCCCTTTCAAATGGTGTTTGGCGTTCAGTGGTTTTTCTATCATGATTCACATTCCGTCAATAACAGTTTGTGGGGAACATTTTCTTGGGTGTGATCAGGAGAACAAATTTCATCACAGAACATCCACTTTCCATTTGATTTCCTCTGATTTCCTCTGATCTCATATCCATGAGAGGTTTTCATGGATCAAATCAAGATCCTGATTAATAACTTTGATAGTGGTTTTAGATAGACATATTTGTAAATGTACAGTTAATGTGTGAGAAAGGTAGGTACAGTGAAAGTTTGGGTAGCTCCTCCTATCAACTAACTATGTTAGGCACTGTTTACATTGCCTGAGAAAATTACTGCATTCACATCTCCAGCAGAAAACAGACTACTGCATGAAGGGCATGTGGTAAAGTTGAAAAAACTGTACAAACTTCAGAGGACAAAATTATTAAGCCTTCAGATGTATTCTTCAAATTTCTATCAAAATAAGTCATTCTACACAGACTTAAAACAAAACAGCAAGATAAATATGGCTTTGTTTAATCTATATGCATACATGTGTATGCATGTTTATATAAATATGTCAGTGTCTACATCTGTATATGAATAAATACAGCAGAAATTAACAAAGGCTGGGAAAGTTAGTTCAGAAGGGTCTGGGGGAGTGGCACACCTAGTTAAGTGCATATAGTATTAAATTCAAGAGTCTGCACAAGGATCCAGTTTTGAGCCCCCAGTTCCCCACTTGCAGGGGGAAAGTTCTATAAGTGGTGAAGCAGGTCTATCTATCATTTCTCTCTTTCTCCCACTCTCTCTCTCCTCTTTTATTTTCTCTCTGTCCTGTCCAATAAAATAGGGGGCAAAAAAGGCCTCCAGAAGCAGTGGGTTCATACAAAAAAAAAAAAAAAAAAAGGAAAGTTAAATTCAGCCTGTCAGAACACCAACTCAAATGCAAATGTCTGAGGTCCTTGAAACAATAGATTGTTACCCTGGCACCAAGTTATGCCAAAACTGAGCACTGCTCTGGTTCTCTCTTTCCTTCCCTTTGTTTTTCTCCTTCTCCCACTCCCTCCTTTCTTCCTCCTTCTCTTTTACTTAAATGTCAAGGGAGATAATATTCCCATCTTCCATTTCTTTTTATTTTTCTCTTGATATTTATTATTTTGGTTAGAGACAAAGAAACACCTGTAGCACTGCAGTCTTAGGTGGAGCCAGGTCTGAACATCAGTCCTTGCACATGGCAACATGTGTGCTCAACTAAGTGTGCCAACACTAACCCTCACCCTGCCCCTTCTTTATGTCTTTCTCTCTTGGAATAAGTAACTTGGGGAGATGTGAGATTTTACTCCTGTGACAACAATGCTGCAAGTTAACATTTTTATAGAAAAGTGATCTGAAAATAGTTAAAATGGGGAGCTGGGAAATACTTGTTTGACAGAGTGTATACCTGACTATGTATGAGGAACTGGCCGTGTGCCCTGATCATGGGGACACCATGTAAAGGTCGAATCTTCATAGGTGGTGGAGCAAGTAGTGCTGTGCTGTTTTTTCCTCTCTCTCTCTCTCTCTCTCTCTCTCTCTCTCTCTTCCCTCTCTCTCTTTCTCTCCTTCTCTGTATCTCCCCCACTTTTTAGAAAGAGAAAAAAAAAGTCCAATGGGAACAGTGAAATCATTCAGACATGAGTGGCTAAATAAACAAGTATGTGGCAGACAGAGGTGAGCACACACAGGACTAGGGTTTGATTCCCTGATTTCCACCTATAGGGAGGATGGAAGCTGCAGGAAACCTGAACCAGGTCTGGAGACCTCACTGTCTTTCTCTTTCTCTTCCCCCCCATTTGATTTTTTTTTTTTTTATTGTTGTAGTTGTTACTGATGTTGTCCTTGTTGGATAGGACAGAGAGAAATGGAGAGAGGAGGGGAAGACAGAGAGGAGGGAGAGAAAGATAGACACCTGCAGACCTGCTTCACCACTTGTGAAGGGATTCCCCTGCAGGTGGGGAGCCAGGGGTTCGAACTGGGATTCTTACGCCAGTCCTTGTGCTTTGCACCACCTGCGCTTAACCCACTGTGCTACCGCCTGACTCCCCTCAATTTCTTTCTGTTCTAATAATAACATTTTTAAAAAAGAAGAAGAAAAAGAAAAAATACTTACTAGGTTCAGTGGATTGTTAGTGCAGGCATCAATCCTCTGTAATAATTTTGGTGGTCCAATATATATATAATGAAATAAATAATAAGTATTTTTCCTTTATTGGGAGATTAATGTATTACGGTCAACAGCAAATGCAATATTTTTTACATGCATAACATTTTTTAGTTTTCCACATTACAATACAACCTCCCACTAAGTCCTCTGCCTATTTTACAATAATTAACATTTATAATAAGTAAATGTTAACAAGATAAAAATCACCAAAATTTAAATAAGTGCATAATTTAAATCATATAAAACCACTATTAAAAATGTGACACAGTAAATTTACAAGAGTTAGAAAATGAGATTTCATTATAAATGAAACCTCCTTGAAATGTTCTTTTTAAAATGCTTTATTTGGGGAGGTGGTTGCACAGTTGTCGATACATGAAGTTAGTGCATACACCAGGAGAACACAGGACCCTCTCCACTTCCTTCCTCTCCTCCTTCCCCTCTATCCTATGCTTTGGTACAGTGCACCACACCCAGTTCAAGTTTTGCTTTGTGGTTTCTCTTTCTGTCCTTGTTTCTTAATTTCCACCTATAAGCCAGATGATCCAATATTTGTCCTTTTCATTTCGTCTTCTCTTGCTTAACATGGTTCCTTCAAGGTCACTCAAGACAAGGTAAAGGCAATCAGTTCATCATTTTTAACAAACAATTAGCATTCCAGTGTGTACATATGCCACAGATTTATTAGCCATTTATCTGTCACTGGACATCTGAGTCGCTTCCAAGTTTTGCTGTTATGATTTTGTGTTATTATGAGCCTAGGTGCACGTAGATGCATTTGGATACGTGTTTTTGTTTCTTTTGAATAAACTCCCAGGAGAGAAATTATTGGTTCATAGGGCATGTTTATTTCTAGTTTTCTGATAATCCTCTAGACTCCTCCACAAAGATTGGATGAATTTACATTTTTGACATTTAATAATAATGAATCATTCACCTATTTCAATTTCCCTTTCTTAATCTTCAAGAAACATTCTATTTATACAGTGTTCATGTGAAAGAACCAAACAGAAATGAAATTATGCTTGAACTTCTTAAATAGTTTTTACATTTATCTTTTTTCTTATAATGGTAGTAGTATGAGATTTTCTTTTTGTTCAGATGAATTACTTTCAAGGTTCATGGTTATTAGAAATTCTTGTTTTCTTCGTGTTTAGTTTGTGAAATAATTTTTTAGTCCAAATTAAGTTGGCACATACTCCAAAATGTAAAACTACTTAAAGATTACCTACAAAATACATGCATTTTTACTTCCTTACTAAAGTATTTCTCATCATTGAAATATGAGCTTTGCTTTGTTCTTGCAGCATTGATTTTGAAGGACCTCCAGTCTGCATTTCTGATTATTTTGTCTCCCTTCAATTTTGGCAAGCTAAAAAGTCAAGATATGACTGAAACTATCAATAGTAGGACCTTTAGGTGCCAGGAGATGGTGAAACATGCTACCATGTGCAAGGACCAGGGCTCAATCCCCTGGCCCCCACCTGTAAGGTACAAGTTTCATGAGTGGTAGAATAGTGCTGCAGGTGTTTCACATTATTTCTCTCTGTCTCTCTCTCTCTCTCTCACACACACACACACACACACACACACACAGTATCAACAAAGATATAGACGATGTCCACCAGAAATTGTGAAGTGGTGCAGGCATCAAGCCCCCAGCAATAACTTAAGTGGAAAACAAACAAACAGCATAACCTTCATCTTCACTTATACTATTTTTTCAACTAAAAATGTCTTTCTTCTTTTTTTCTTCTTCTTCACTGTAGTTTCATGTTCTCCAGGTGTATTTTTATGATAGTAATAACTCAGATATCTACTTTCTCCTACATCAATAACACTCAACTCTATCAAAGCATTTTCCTGTTCAGATGAATTCAATTGCTCTCCCATTGTCAAAAGCAATGATTATTTTTATATTTCTATAAAACTACTGTTTATTTCTCTGGTACAGAGTCTTTACTCAAAAATAAAATAAATGCGAGCCCTTTACTTTTTCTGTTCTCTTCATCTTTTGTCATAGAAACCTTATATTGCCCCACTTAAGAAATAGCCGGTAGGAGTCATTTTTAGTCAGGGAAAAGGGCAAGTATGATGCATACAGTGTGTTTTTACTGAGGGCCAACCTACTACTCGTTCCTTCATGTGGGGCCACCTAGGAATCCACAAGACCATGAACTGAATCAAATGGAAATCAATCCACATTCCTCATATCTAGCAACCATTATGACATCATAGTTTGTGGGAGGTCTGATTTCAGTTTTTACTTTATTTATTTTATTATTTATTCATTTTGAATGAGAGGGAGGGGGGAGAGTGACAGAGAGAAAGACAGAAAGATACTCTGAAAAAAAACACAGAAAGAAATACCCAATCACTGTTCAACTTTGCATTATGGTGTTGCTAGAGACTGAAACTGAGACTGGGATTCTCAGGTATGAAATTCTTTTGCATAACCAGTATGCTGTTTTCCCAGCCCTTACCTCAGGTTTTTAAACTATAGCAATATGCTGTTAAAAAAAAAAAGGGGGCAGATATGGTAACTTCATAGTTAAAAATAAATCTAATGACAAATAAAATTGCACCTTTATCATACTAGAGAAAATAAGATACAAAACAATACATAAATTAATATTGTGTATTAACAATATTATATCTATATTGTATCACATGGATATGGAGTCAAGCTATAGACAAACTGAATCATGTAAACTATGATGTAAACATATGCATTACTTTTAGTTGGTAGCACAAGCTGCTACCCTTTTATACTTTTACTTATGTTCTAGGTTTTCACACTTGGGTAAAACCATGGCCCCAAAGGACAAAGTCACTGTTGTGGCCAACGAAGTCCAGGTGGCTTGTGGTAGATACAATGAGATAGGCAAGTCTACAGCTATCTCCTCAACGGCCATAATTCTCCAGGGAATGTGTCTACTTTCTCATGTGTACCACGTGGTTCACTCTGGTGCCAGTGCAATAGAAGAAGCTTTGCTGCTGTACTGTTTTTTCTCTTGCCCTCTGTCTCTTTCTTTATATCTGAAAACAAAGTTACTCAGAAACAATAATACCTCAGCTAGCGCTCGCGAGTACACACACACTCGATCTCGCAGTAAGTTTTATAGGGAAATAATATGTTAAACTGCATTTTGGAAACAAAAGGACAATGATTAGGATCTCCTGTCCTCCAAAATTATCTGCGTGCCTTAGGGTTTTAAAATAAGGACAAGAGGTAAGAACTTTTAAAGTCTATGTTCTAGAAGAAATTTCAGAGGAAATCTGTTGTGTTCCACAAGGCCAGATGAACCAATGGGATCACTTTCCCCTTCCTGTTGCTCTGGAACTCACCTTTTAATTTTCTGGCTTCTCCTGCCCTTCCTTCTACCTGTATAAATGTACCTTGAGGAAAGGGAGAAGAGAAGCTAATTTGAGCATTGCCCCGGCTCCACTGTATATGCAAATTCACAGTAATATGTAACTTAACTGGTCACACCACTGCCCAGCCAATCAATCCTATTCAGCTTCATAAGCATGCGTATTACTACCATTCTCATCAAATCTATATTCCAACTTTCCCAAAATGGGGTCATCCCTGTGACTGGGCTTTGGGTTCTCAAATACTCAGGGATAGACTAGGATGAAGACTGGCACCAGCTTTTCACTCAAATGGTGAGCATAAAAGATAAGCACTGCAGGGAGTCAGTCAGTAGAGCAGAGGGTGAGAAGCAGAAGGACCAGCATAAGGACACTGGTTCATGTCCCTGGCTCCCCACCTGCAGGGGAGTCTCTTCACAGGTGGTGAAGTATGTCTACAGGTGTCTATATTTCCTTTTTTATTCTTTTATTTATTTAAAAAAGGATACATTAACAATACCATAGGATAAGAGGGGCATAAATCCAAAAAATTCCCACTACTAGATCTTTGTATCCCATCCCCTTCCCTGATAGCTTTCCTATTCTTTATCCATATGGGAGTATGGACTCAAGGTCATTGTGGGATGCAGAAGGTGGAAGGTTTGGCTTCTGTAATTGCTTCCCCGCTGAACATGGGCATTAAATGGTCCATCCATACTCCCAGCCTGCCTCTCTCTTTCCCTAGTAGGGTGGGGACCTGGGGAAGTGGAGCTCCAGGACATATTGGTGGGGTTATCTGTCCAGGCAAGTCTGGTTGGCATTATGCTAGCATCTGGAGCCTGGTGACTGAAAAGAGAGTTAACATACAAAGCTAAACAAATTGTTGAACAATCATGGACCTAAAGGCTCGAATAGTGCAGATGAAGAGTTGGGGGTCTCCATTTTGTAGATAGCTAGTAGGCATATTTTAGTTATATTTCAAAGGGCCTGTAGCTATACTATTTTTTTTTCTCTGAGCCTGAAATCTGATATGCAGGTGGATCCAAGTTATTGTCTGGAGAGGTGATGTCATGGCTGGAAAAGGACCAGAAACCTGGATCAGGGAAGAGAGTAGCTCCCTAATATGGGGAAGGGGTATAAATATTGTTGACTATAAACCCCATAGATTTGATTTGGTCTGGGGCCCATATTCACCTTAGGAGCTTATGTGACCTCTGCATCCTTGTAGATCTGAGCTCACATTCTGCAGTCATGAGTAGGAACATTCCAAGGTGCCCCAATATCAAAACCAATTTTTGTTTATGACAGTTTATCTTGAAAATGGTTTTGAATCTTAAATGACTATGAAACAGTAGAGAATATTTCTACTTAGATAACTCAATACTTTTGGAACAGGAGAAATTACATTTTTATTATTTGAAGAGTCCTTGCAGGTATACTCAAGTGAGATTGTGAGACTGATGGGTTTTGACAAGTTAAAGAGAATTTATAATAAGCTAGTCTACTTGAGAAGGAAAATGGTGATCTAATTTTAGATTTATTTATTTTTCTGAGAGAGAGAGAGACTGGCACACTAATCAGCTCTGAAATAAGGTAGTGCAAGTTCAGTAATGGGGACTCTGGGTCTGCAGACATGCAAATTTTGTGCTGTAACAGTAAGATATCTACTTAACCCTGGTGGTCTAAAGTAGACAGTGTTTAAAGTAAAACTGTAAACAAGATAGCTTAAAATGTTTTCTAGGAAAAATTATAACACAATTTTCAACAGTTTGATCAACTGTAGAGAATAGGTATGGAAAGTAGTCAAGCTAAGTAAAACCCCCATAAGTAAAATCTGTGTAGTTAGGACAGAAGATAGCTCACCTGGTAGGGTGCACAACTAATTATGAGTGCAGAACTGGTCTGAAGCCTCTGACTCCACATGGGGACACTATGTTACCAGGGAAAGATTCACAGGTGGTAGAACAGTGTGTGTCATGCTTGTGTTTGTGTGTGTGTGTGTGTGTGTGTGTGTGTGTGTGTGTGTGTGTGATGCTATGATACGTGAAATAAGTATAACAAAAAGATTTGTCTGGGAGTAATATAATAACATAAATAAGACTCTTGCAATAAAGAAATAGTATCTTAAAAAGACTAAACTAAAATAAAAAAGAACCTAAAATCACTACTTAGGAAGATTGGATCTATGATGTGTGTAAATATGCGTTTTTATGTACTTATACAGGAAAAACGCTCTAAATAATGCATGAGAATAATACATTACACACACACACACACACACACACACACACACACACACACACACACCGATACTTTTAATTCACAGAATAATCACCAGGACTTGTAAGATTCTGCCATGCCATCTCAAGAGCCATTAATTCTTCAAATGCTGAGTTAGTGATTAAAAAGCTATGATCTTAAAATCTCAAAGAGGCCAATAAAGACTCAACAAATAAACTTAAGGTTTACTGGAGGGAAAACTGGTGATTCTCATCTCCATTATATCTTATTTTCTTTGAGTACTTTAATCTGATTTTTAATTTAATTATTTAGTGTGTATGTGTCTTTGTGTGTATGTGAGAAAGGAAGAGAGAGACTAAGGAGAGAGAGAGTGAAAGAGAGAGAGAAAGAGAAAGAGAGAGAGAGAGAGAGAGAGAGAGAGAGAGAGAGAGAGAGAAAGACTAGGGCTATGTGATACAGGGGATACGAATCAGGATCTAACATGTATAAAGGATGTGCTCAACTGGCTGAGCCAACTTCCTGGTCACATCTGCATTCCTTAGAATGACAAAAAATCACAATGTTTCTATAATTAATTTCAGTGTACATTAAGAGGAATAAAATAGGTACACATTCAATCTCTCAGTGAAAGACACCATTTTAACAAGAACTCAAATTTCAAACAGGGCGATTATTTTAGTTAAAGAGTGCCAGATCTACACTTTTTGATTCTTCAACATAGATAAAATGATGAACTTTCCTCACTCAGTTTTCTAATTTGTAATAGAATTGCAAATTTTAAATGGATAAAATAAAATTAAGTAAAATGAAGTGTATTAGTCACCTCAGGAAATCATGAGGCCATTGTATATCACATATTCTATCAAGAATGAAAGGAGACTTTTCATTATTATGATTTTTGTCCTAGTGAAAGCAGCCAAGTTTTGCTTTACAATATGAATTTTAACCAAAACCCAAGACTAAAGAGTATAGTTGACATACTTAAAAGTATGTCTTCTACAAGTTGAGAATAAAATAATATTGACTCAGACTTCTGGGAGTAATTTTGCATATTTCCTACAGTAAATGTTAAATGATTGGAGGTCTGGTTTCCTGTTGTATAAAAAAATAGTTTTCAATGTGAATATTATTTTAAATGAGGAGCTCAAAATACAATGAACTAACATTGACTTTGTTGCTTTATTATCAGAAGTAAAAATTATGTTTTACTATACAAAATCAAATCACTAAAATGTTGACATATATATATGCATATGCATATATATGCAATATATTTAACACTGAATAGTTCCTTCCTGCAGGTTAATTCAATGGAATATTTGAATTTATGAATTACTGATAATATGTGGGGTCAACTTCCCAAACCATTAAAAATTAAAACCACACTATCTATGTAGGGATATTAACATAATGGTTACACAGAAATCTTTCATATCTGAGGCTCTGAAGTCACAAACTCAGTCTCCTGCACCACCATAAGTCAGAGCTGAGCAGTGATCTGGTAAAATAGTAAAATAAATGAATGAATGAATATAAATAAGCAAACAAATAAAATTTGTCTTGGTATAGAGGACCAATAAATAGAACATGTCTCAAAAGGGCTCAACCATAATGTCCTGGTATAGTGTCAGTTTTGCTTTTCTTTTTCATTAAGAAACATGTATTAAATAGTTAAGAAGTTTTAAAGATCTTATTTATTTTTAACTGATATAATTATTTCACTATTTGTTAATATTACATGAAATTCAGGAGTGAGTCAATCAATAGCGAATATCTCTAGCATTTTTGAAAGGAATTTCTGTAACTTGAAACCATGCTCTATAGGTCTATACACTGATCCAACTCACAGTATAGATGTAATAGAACCACCTCCATGAATTAAATGTGAACCATAATTTTAATAGTGTAAAGACAGGATGCTAAGAATCACAGCTTTAAAATTATATATGTAGTTGAAAGACCTAGCCAGTACAACAGAGATGACAAAGTTTTGAAAATAAGTGTATATACCACCAAAAGTTTTGGGCTATTTAGTTTTAATAACCTTCTATAACTCCACACATGGTAATTTTGACAGTAACATTGAATGAAGAAAAGGCAAATCTCTGTGCAGAGCAGGAATTTACTAAAGTAAGAAGAAAATGTCTTTCTTCTCAGAATGGAATTATTCCTGTGTAACCTACCTGCCACCCACTTACAAATAGACTCAGTATTGACTTATAACTAAGAAGAGGGTTGGATAGTTTTTCTTATATCTGTAATGTGCAAAAATAAAGCTAAAACCAGGAAGAATAAAGGGGCTTGGCTGGCCATGTTATGTGCAGATATTTGCTCAAACATTATCATAGTTGTTTCTGTGAAAAAAAAAAAAATATATATATATATATATATATATATATATATATATATATATATATTTAGTTTGTATTATCACCAGGATCACTACTGGGGTTTATTGCCAGCACTATAAATACACCACTCCAGAAGGTCATTTTCCCTCTTACTTTTATTTTATTTCATAGGACAAAGAGAAATTGCAAGGGGAGAGGGAATTAGAGAAAGATACCTACAGATCTGCTTCACCACCCTAGAAATGTTCCCCCTGCAAATGGGGAACAGAGTAGTGAACCTAGGTCCTTGTGCATGGTAATATGTGCACTTTTCTTCTTCTATCGTTTGCCCTTCTTCCGTAGCCAGTCAACAGGTCAGGCTGAAAGCTGTCAGGAGCTGCTTGTTGCTGGCTTTGAAAGTGACTGGGATCCATGTGGATTCAGTCGACTAGGAAGGATCGTCAGTTTCCCCAATGAATGGGTATTCACAGATGCACCACGAGAAGGTCGATCCAATGCATCCCAAATATGTGCACTAAACCAGATGCATCACTGCCCAGCCTGTGAAGCTGTGTTTTTGAATAAGGATCTGGAGATCAGGTAGAGCATACATTTTACCACACCCAGACACCTAGGTTTTAGTTCTTGCCTGTCACATGGGAACATATCACGAAGTCATATCTTCGTGAGTAGTGGAATGGTTCTGAGTATGTCTTCTTTTTTCTCTCTGTCTGAATTGAAAGGTAATAATAATTTTCTGTTAGGAATGGTGGGAAATCTGTAGGTATGAAGTCTCACACAAGCAAAACACATAAATGAGAGTGATTAAGATTTAAATCTATAGACTGAGACAAAAACCCTAACCCTCCCTCATTTGGATAATAGGTTTCACCTAGTTAGATCAAAATCTGACTAAAAAAGAAAAAGATTTCTCCAAATCTGAGATAATCCCTCTTGTCTACCTGTCCTGCAGCTCGGATTTTGACTTTGTCCTGTCCTCAAACCCAATCTGAATCTGTACCATGGACTCTCCTGGATTGCAAGTTTCTCTCAGATGATCTCAGAATTCTCCTTCCCTTAGGATTTTCCATTTCTCTGGAGAACACTGATTAATTATTATGTCTGTTGCAACTTCTCCTGGTTATGAATATTGAAAATATTGGGGAGGCTTATGCTCAGAAGAAAGATGACAGATTGAAAAAAAATGATAAAGCTAAGTAAGCAGCAGAGCCAAAGCTTGGAAACCCACAGGCTTTCAGTTTCTGTGCAAATACTGGCATTCTCTCCACCTCCATCCTCTCAGCTTTTAGTAATCACAGTGACCATTCACAGAATGTATTTATCAACCAGCTGTATTTGAGGAATTTTTTTTCCTCAGAAAAATGAACTGCACTCTTTAAACAATCCCCTTCCCAGCTCCAACCCTGGAGTCTTTGAAAAGCATATTGATTATAGAGCATGCAGCTGCAAGCTAGTTCATTTTCCATCCTCTTTACTGTGGCTTCTCCTCTGTTCTGGAACCTTCACCTCTCACCTTGCTACACCAACCTCTAGCCTCTGCTGCCCAAATTGTAGCACTACTTGCTGGGGTGTCAGAGGGCTTGTGGAGTATCCCACTCTCTGAATTTTGGACACTTAAGGATAAGGACTGGGTGTTGCCTTACATTGTGTTCTGTGTGGATTTCTACTACCAAGCAATTATTTCTGACCAATTTCACAGGTGCAGGGGAATGAATGAAAGATTTGTAAGAACATATGTGCATCTGGTAGTAGTATTGCCTCATGCACACAGTTTGCCCTGGCATAAGGAGTTAATCAAAATGGGGATGAATGAACAGCTAGAGAAAAGAATTGAGATGGGGTCAGTATTGTCAGCTAAAATTAAAACTTAAAGAACTAGGTTGATTAATGATTTTATTTATTTTTATTTTTTACTTGTTTATTATTGTATAGAGACAGAGAAAATCGAGGGAGAAGGAGTGATAGAGATGGTGAGAGAGGGAGAGGAAGTGATAGAGAGGTTGAGAGAGAGAGAAAGAAAGACACCTGAAGCCCTGCTTCACCACTTGTGAAGCTTTCTTCCTGCAGCTGGGGACCAAGGGACTGAACCTGGGTCCTTGCACACTGTGATCTGTGTGCTTATCCAGGTGCACCAGAGCCTGACACCAAAAAATTATTTTAAAATTAAACTTTATGTAATAGAGGAATTTAGGAACGTTCCTTAAACTCTCACAAGCTCTGCATATAGCATTATGTGAATGCTTGTGGTTTCCCCCCATAGGAATATTGTTTGTAGCAAGGGAAATAAAAATAAATTAATTTCTGGCACCACTATCTAGCCAATATCTAGCATTAGTGACTATTGTTTTATAATCTATTTAATTTCCTGAAGCATAAAAATTATCTCATGTGTTCTTTATTAGATGTTAGAATTTCTCACTATTCTGCTCAAGGTTAAAGATTATTTGTTAAAGCTAAAGCTATTCTATCTAATTCAGATTATGTTGACTGCTATGTTTCATTGGCTAAGGATATTTTATACTTTTAAACACACATTTTATTTTTATTTTTATTTTTATTTTTTTATTTTTTTACCTATCACCAGGGTTGTCACTGGAGCTGAGTTCCTGAAGGACAAATCCACTGTTCCTTGGCAGCCAGTTTATTCTTTCTGCTTTTCAATAGGAAAGAAAGTGTGTGTGGGGGGTATCCTGTGGAGCTGGGTGGTGGCATACTCGGTCAAACACAGGTAACTCTAAGCACAAATTCACACACAAGGACATAGACTTGAGCCCCCAGCATCTCACCCGCAGGGGTGACTTTTCATAAGAGGCGAAGCAGATCTGCAAGTATCTGTCTTTCTCCTTCACCCTCCTCTCTCAATTTCACTCTGTCTTATCCAATAAAATGGGGGGGGGGGGAGATGGCCACCAGCAACAGTGAACTTGTTGTGCTAGCAACTGAGTCCAGCAATAACCCTGGAAGGAGAGGGTGAGAGAGAGGAAAGAGAGAGAGAGAGAGAGAGAGAGAGAGAGAGAGAGAGAGAGAGGCAGTCCTGTGACCTGTTTGTCTCTATCGAAGTAACACACGGGGGCAGGGGGGTCAAACCAGGGTCCCTGAACATGGTATAGTGTGTACTTAACCAGGTGCTATCATATATCATTTTAAAATTGGTGAAGGTCTGTTTCCTATGTGACATTGTATTGAACATGAGGCAGTATTTATGGGAGAAACCTTTGGGATGAATATGGAAAATGCAGCTCACAATACACCCTATAGATTAATTAGTAAATTTCACTAAACTCTGTCGACTCTGCATGCTTTGGAGTTCTACAAAAGCTGACAACATTAAATAACGTTTGTGTGGCATGTTCTAGAAGGCTCCCCTTTGGCAGCTCAAAATCACTGGATGCATGATGGGGAGCAGAGGCCTCAGCAGAGCATGCAGTCTCATCTTGTATGGATCCTGACTTCCATCTGGTGGATTAGAAGCCATCTAATTAATTTCAGCCCTCCCATATGGCATAACACTTGCCAGGAAGATGTTTCATGATGAAGAATTCCTAATGACTCTTCAATCACCCCACAGAAACACTGATAGGTCCAATGAATCTGTTAATCATGCATTAAAGAGTCCTTAATATCTTCAAGGATGTTAGGATGCTGTATTCAGTTCAGAGAAACAGAGATCTTATATAGCAGATCCTGTTCTTTAGAAGGAAAATACAATTTGAAGCATGTTTGCACCATCAAGATGACATTTTTCAGTGGAGTCATGTAGACACAGAGCAGAGAGTGTGAAAGAGACCACTGTCTCAAAACTTTCTTTAATGGGGACAAGGGATTGGAGATGGGGATTGGGGGGTGGTCTCCATTCTGCAAGCTACCCAAGTAAGCTCTTCTGAAGGCTGCATCTCTTTCAATTTTAAGGTGGATAGTTAGGGGTAGATTTTAGTCGTTCAGTGGTAGAATCTGATTCTTGGGATAGATACTGAGGGTTTTATGTCATCTCAGAAAAGACACTCTAATCTCTTAGTTCCTTGCCCAGGTATTGAAGATGGAGGATATGTAATTAATGAGTACACTGACTCTGAATTCCACCACAGTATCATTATTTCATGTCCCTCATGTCCTGTTCTCAAATAAATAATCTCCATAGTGTAACTCAAACATATGAACAAAAGTCTTTACTTCTTTACCATAAAAGCCGGCCAAAACTGAATGTAAGGTGAATTCACCAAAGTGAGGTTTTCATAATCAGCAATGCCATGTTAACATGCACAAAATGGGGCTTAAATTTAACTCAATGTAGAATCTGCACATTTGTGTAGTTCATATTATCTTTTTTAGATTTTTAAATATTTTTAATCTATTTATTTGTTAGAGAAAGAAACTGAGAGGGGAGGAGGAGATAGAGAAGGAAAGAGACAGAGAGATACCTGTAGCCCTTCTTCAACAATTACAAAGCTTTCCCCTTCAGGTTTGGATCAGAGGTATGAACCCCAGTTCTTGGGTGTTGTAATGTGAGCCCTTAACCAGGTGAGCTACTGCCTGGCCTTTACTTGTATTCTCTGTACTTACAGCATACTTCAGTTATCTTTACTTCCACTATTCCTGCGCTACTTAGGAAGACCTAAAGTAAAGTTAGCTTCATTTTGCTTTCCCATTTATTCTTGGCTCTGCTGTTTATGCTTTTTGTACCATTTGCAATTATCTGAACATGGGAAAGTGATGCAAAAACTTCTGCGTGAGATAAAGTAAATCTTTAAAAGGCATCTATTCAGCAGACAAAAGCTATAAAAATTTTGTTTTTACTCACCCATTCCAGTTTCCTCTAACCAAATCAGCAGTCTTGATTATGGTGGTGGAATGTGTGGAGGATGGGTGGTGGTGGTGGTGGTGGTGGTGGTGGGAGGATTAGGAGAAAATAATAGGCTAAGGCTATATTTATCAGTGAGGAGAAGGAGAATCAGAACATCATCTTGGAAACTGTGATGCTGAGAATCAAAGCCAGGGGCTCATGCTTCAGAGTCCAACACTGTCCAGTAAGTCACGTCCCAAACTACTAATAGACACCTTTCAAATAGGCACCGGATTTATCTCTGGGGCTTGGTGGCTGCTCTACAAATTCACTACTCATGGTTATTTTCCCCCTCTATCTTCTTATTTTTTATTATTTGATAGGATAGAAAGAAATTGAGAGGGGGAGATAGAGAAAGAGAGACCTACAGCACTTTCTTCACAACTTGTGAAGCTACCTTATTCCAGGTGGGGAACCAGGGACTTGAATCTAGGTCCTTGCACATCATACTGTGTATGCTTAACTGTTATGTCACTACCTAAGCCCCATCCTTTAATAATTTAAAGGATGAAATCAAACTGTCTAGGCTAAAAGAAGCCACTGAAAATTAAGAAAAAATGCTCTAAGTCTTCTAACTTCACAAATCTCATTATGTCATGGTATTATTTATTCCTTTTAAAACACATTTGCGGAAAACATTTCTTAATTGCTTACAAGATGCTCACACACATGTGATGGGATTTCCACAGCTTGGCAATTGCTAAGTTTATGTTTTATTTCTGAAATTTCCTTTCCTTAATAATTAGAATATTACTATCTTTTCAACATACTTTTAAATAAAGCAGATGCCTGTAATATGAGGTAGTTTTAATTTAAGTCTATTACACTAGCTTTGAAATATGACTAAAGGGTAGTTGGGGTGGGCTAGGTAGCTCATGTAGGTGGATGCTTGCTCTGCCCTGTATGCGACTCAGGGCTTGGGTGGAATTGGAGCTTCATTTAGATACTGTGGTGAACTTTGATACTGTGAACTATTGGTACTCTCTTTCATTAGTGATTTATTAGTGATTTACAAGAATATAAGATAATAGGGCGATGCTTCCACACCACTCCTACAACTGCTGTACTGTTACATTCCATTTGCAAAATCTGACTCAGAGCACCATGAGGCTTGGGTGACAAAAACAGTATGTAAAAATGCTAAAAAAGAATCTTTACATTTTAAAAGAAGAAACTATCAGTAAGAAATGCTGGAAGATTATGAGGGTGACCAATAAAATTATTCTTGTTAACTTGATCCCCATTAAGCAAATACAACTCTGATTTTTCTCTCCGTCTCACAAGCTCTTCTTTCATATAACCCAATCTATTTATCACATGGTTTTCCATGTCTTATATGTAGCAGGAACATTGCTTTTTACTATTAGAGTCCAGTCTCTTAGCACTGTGCTCAGCAGTTATTTGACTTTTAAAAATACTTTATTTATTCATTCCCTTTTGTTTCCCTTGTTGTTTTATTGTTGTAGTTACTATTGTTGTGGTTGATGTTGGATAGGACAGAGACAAATGGAGAGGAGGGGAATGCAGAGAGGGGAAGAGAAAGATAGACACCTGCAGACCTGCTTCACCACCAGTGAAGTGATGACGCCCCTGCAGGTGGGGAGCAAGGGGCTCGAACAGGGATCATTTCTCTGGTCCTTGTGCTTTGTGCCACTTGCACCTAACCCACTGCGCTACTGCCCAGCTCCCAGATTTTTGACTTTTAAAATGATGTTTATATGTATTTTGGCATTATTCAACTCAATATTGGAAATTTTCGAACAACCATGGTTTGTTCTATACTTGGTTTAGTAATAGGTTACTTCACTTCTTACTTTAGCCTTACAGATTTTTACTAATAAAAGAGCATTGCTAGTAATTAACTGAATAATTTCTATTTCTTATTTTTGTATGTATAGCTCAGGCCTTGTGGTTACTTCTTTATATACACATATATATATATATATATATATATATATATATATATATATATATGTGTGTGTGTGTGTGTGTGTATGTACATATACACATATATATGTGTGTGTATAGAGAGAGAGAAAAAGAGAGAGACATTCTAGCACTGACGTTTCCTCATGACTTACCACCTCGCATGTGATGCTGGGGTTAAAACCTTGGTCACATATATGGAAAGGCAGGCACATTACCTACTGAGATATCTCTGACTCACTAAATATTTGTTTTTAACAAAAAATATTTACTTCATATAAGGTAAAGGGAAAATAGAGATAGTAGATGATGATTATAATGATGGAGATAGATTATAGATACATAGATGATAGAGATAGATAGATAGATAGATAGATAGATAGATAGATAGATAGATAGATAGAGATAGATGGATGATAGATATTTCCCAGAGCACAACATTGGTACATGTGTTGTCAAGTATTGAACTTTGATCTCAGGCATGCAAGTCTGGTATAGCACTAGCTATGTTCTTTTCTTGGCCTCGTTTTCTTATTTTAAGAAAACCAGTTGAAAATGATGAAAATATTGAGATCAAATCATTAGAACATTGGATAAATTTTATTTTACTCTTCTTTATCATATTGACTTGTTGCTTTTTCTTTAAGGATACCTGTCACTTAAAAGACTTACCAGGATTGAAGTCCCTTCTTCATAAACAGGACAAAGCTCTGGGCCATCCTTGTAAGTTCTGTCTTCCCCTCATGGTCTTGTGTATATGGAATGTCTCTCTTAGGTGGGAAATGTTAAAAGTTATGTTGATAGTAATGACCTCAATTACTTCTATAAATTAAAATCCTGGGAGGGTAAAGCTACAGAACTTTTGCAGTGGTTATTGTGTGAAACTATACACTGTAATCTTAGACTCTTGTAACATACAACCCATAACAAATAAAACATTCTAAGGAACACAGTTGTGATAAAATCCTCATTTAACTCCTTGCCTGTGAGGAGATGTGACAAAAGAGAGACTATGATAGGCATCACATAATCAGACAGTCAGTTTGAAAGCTGTGTTTTCTCCAGAATATTGCAATAGAGGAATTCAGACAGACATATTTTGGCTGATGTAGAAGACAATGAATGCCTTCAAATGAAATGTTTATGGGGGCTTGTGATAAGGAACTTGGTGCTGCTAGAAAGTAATTTTTTCTCATTCTCAAACAGCAGGAAGCTAGTCTGTCAGTGCTGTATCCAAGAGAAAATGAACCCTACCTCGTATCAGTGAGCTTGAGAAAAGCATCTGGAGTTCCCAAGAGAAACTGAAACCCCAGGAGACTCCTTGGTTTCTGTCCAGTGAGACTCTAAACAATGAGTCCAGTTGCCTTCTGCCAGACTTCTCAAACTAAAATTGAAATTGTTTAGCACTAGCCATTTTTGGTATTTGTTTGCACAGAAATAGAAAGCTACTCAAGAAATTCTACTCTATTGACTTTAACTCTCTTCGGTTCCCTCATTCTATAAGGTACAGTCATATTCCACAATAAACAGTGGATTCATTGTATAGGCATCAAGGCCCAGTGAAAACCTTGGTAATGAAATAAATAGATAAATAACAAATAAAAATAAACAACACTCATGGGAAAGGTAGATACATTTTTTTAAAAGATTCTAGAGAGAAATGTCAAAATAGTAAGGAGGTGAGGAAACCAAATCAACACTATCTACACAAAACCTACATTAACAATAAAATACGACATATATTCAGTAAACATTAGCAGAATCTATCTTATTCTTTATCTTCAGATAAATATCATGCCGTCTGAGATTATCAAATATTCTCACACAGAAAATTGATCAGAGAATATGTGATGCAAAAGAACTTTGAAAACAGAAAATTTTCTTGGAAGAAGGGTTGAAATGAGAAGATAAACACATGTAGCAAAAGATTCTTTGAAGATATAAGGAGGGTAATAACAAAATACAATTTAACTCCATTTTATTTATTTGTATTTATTTATTTATCTATTTATTTCCACCAGGGCTATTGCTGGAGCTAGGTCACCTCACCATGAACCCATCATTCCAGCAGGACAGCCAGTTTTCCTTTTTAATTTTTTGATAGGATGGAGAGAGGTTGAGTGGGGAGAGGGAGATAGAAACAGAATGAGAAAGACACCTACAGCCCTGTTTCAACACTTGTGAAGCTTCCTCCCTAAACGTGGGGAGTATGGTCTCCTTGTACACGGTAACGTGTGCACTCAGTGGGGTGCACCAAAACCAGGCCCATTTAAGAGCATTTCAGACTATTAAAGATTTGCCATATTTATTCAGTCTTCACCGTTTCTTGCTTAGGATGACTGCTTGATAGCATTAATAAATAATTCTAAATAAAAATATAAGGAACTATATTGTATAAAGGAACTAAAAGTTGTTTATGCACAACATAAACAAGGACTGTTGAAAAACTGCTTCACACAAATTCTAATTCTTGATATACAACATATGTTGGCTGAAGGACTAAAAGATTGACAGACTTACAGTGTTTTAATTATTATCATTATTATTTGTTCTTTATATGCTAATGTTTCTCACACCAAGTTGCAGATGTTAGCATGACACCAACCTGACTTCCCTGGGCAGACAACCTCACCAATGTGTTCTGTAACCCCACCTCTCCAATGCCCTGCCCCACTAGGGAAAGACAAACAGGTTGGGGGTATGGACTGATCTACCAACACCCATGTCCAGTGGAGAAGTACTTACAGAAGCTTGACTTTTTTACCTTCTGCACCCCTGGATTCATGCTCCCAGAGGGATAAAGAATAGGAAAGCTTCCAATGGAGGGGATGGGATACTGAACTCTGATGGTGGGAACTGTGTGGAATTTTACTCCTCTTATATTATGGTCTTATAGATCATTATTAAATCAATAAAAATAAAGATCTAGAAAAATCCATGTGTATCAAAAAATTAATACCGGTGCATGGCCAGAACTGAATGTTAGTTTTCTATATAAAATATTCTTTGGATAGTACAATAAATAGCATACGCCAAATCTAATGTTTATGTCACTGCTCTGTTGCAGTGAGGAACAGCTGGCCTAGGGGCCTTAGATGGTCTGCAAAGTCATGCCAAGGAAACTGTAGCTTTTGTTCATAACAACTGAAAGCACATATTTTTTAGGTTAATAGTCTTGTATGACCCTAGAATTATGTTATAAATATTTAAAAAAAAGAGCAAGATCCTCATCCTTGCTACTGAGTTTGCTCTTATCGATAGTCTATGCATTGTTGTCTTCACACATGTTCATTATGAAGGATAATTGTGTGAACACAAAGTTCACACATGGATTGTCAAAACCAAAACTACTAAACAATACTGAAACACATATTCCAAAAACTTACATTAAGTTTTAGTTTTAATTAAAAAAATATGTATAGAGGGCCACTGTCATAGCACACTGGGGTAAACTGGCGCGAAGCACAGTGATCAGTGGCATAGAGATCCTGGTTCTAGCTCTTGGCTCCCCATCTGAAGGGGGGTGGCTTCACAGGTGGTGAAACAGGTTTGTAGGTCTCTATCTTTCTCTCTCCCTCTCTGTCTTCTCCTCCTCTCTCGATTTCTCTCTGTCCTACCCCAAAACAACAACAGCAGCAATGGCAACAAAAACAACAAGAAGGGCAATAGAATGGAAAAATGGCCTCCAGGAGCAGGGGATTCATAGTGCAGGCAACAAGCCCCAGCAATGACCCTGGAGGCAAATTATGTATATGTATATGTATATGTATATGTATATGTATATGTATATGTATATGTATATGTATATGTATATGTATATGTATATGTATATGTATATGTATATGTATATGTATATGTATATGTATATGTATATGTATATGTATATGTATATGTATATGTATATGTATATGTATATGTATATGTATATGTATATGTATATGTATATGTATATGTATATATATGCATGTATACATATGTATATGTATACATGTATATATTAACAGAAAGAGAGAGGGAGAAAAAGAGAGAGAGCATTAACCAGAACGTCACACTGGTACATATGATTTTGAGAATCATACTTCTTCTTCTAGCGTTTGCCCTTCTTCCGTAGCCAGTCAACAGTGTCAGGTTGAGCCTGATGTAAAGTTTCGAGATCTCCTTAGAATCATACTAATTCAGCATAATATTTACCATGGGTGGAGGGAGGAAGAGAAAGGAGAGGGGGGAGCTAGAGGGAGAGGGAGAGAGTTCCTTACCTGTAGCACTTCTTCACTGCTTTCAAAGTTTCCCCCTGCTTGTGGGGACTAGGGATTGTACCTTTAATCTTCTCACATGGCAGTGTGTACACCTTACCAGATATGCAATTTGCTAACTGCTTAGCATTTTAATTAAGAAAAATTAATTGTGAAAAAATATATAATAGGTAAACCAACAATTTCAAAGTTATCACTGATGTTAAACTAATTTGAGTGGAGCAAGGTCCATGAAATGGTTCTAAATAAACTAAAAAACTAACAAGTTACAAAATACACTGCCATTGTTTTATATATGCATATATGATATTGATAAAGAAAAATTGAGAAAGAAAATGGAGGTTGGGAGAAAGAGAGAAAGAGAGACACTTGCAAGTACCTGAACCCAGGTCCTTGTGCATGATGACATGTTCACTCAACAAGGTGTGCCACTGCCTGGCTCCCATCAGCTCCATATTTGCTATCAACAAATCCTCAATAACTCTGACTTCTAAGTAAAGACTAAACAAGAGATATAAGGAATAGTTAAAAATACCAAATACTGAGATTAAAATAATAATTCATCAATACCCATGTCTTCCTAGAAAACCACCATGAGCTTGGGCAATGTATTCATCCATATTTATTATCCATGTTAATTACTTTCAATTATACTAACTATGGAAATTAGATATAGTGAAAAGCAATAAGAATCAAAGAGATTTCTGTGTTATCGTTCAGAAAATAAAACACAAAACTTGGAAATTTGATGAGATTTTGAGAGAGCTGGGAAAAGCAGAAACCAATACCATGTTCTCTGCAGGAATTTCCAACAAAGAGTTCTCTTGCAGGGAATTACCTTCGATAAGTCATGTAATCTTTCCAACCACCATGCACCTGCAGAAAAAGTTTGATTGCATTTCTTTAGCTCCTACCTCTGTCATCTATGGTTTGTAGTTGAGAATAGCCACCAAATCACTAGGAAAGGTTTAATGGCAAGTGAGAAATCACTGTCCACCTATCTTTATCCTAGAAATCAAAAACAAAAGACTACGAAAAAATACTGAGATCTAGTAAACTATATTGTATGTGTCTGTAACTTATATAACTTAGATTTATAATATACCAACATTAATGAGATGAATCTAAAAATGTTATCTATAAACAGATAATTTGAATGCTATGGTAAAAGGAGAAAATGTTCACTTAGGTCAATTTTTTTCTTCAAAATGGAAAAAGAAAACTGAAAATATATACAATAAAGACAACATACTTTTAAAATTGTTCTTTTAATTTTAATTAATGATTTCATAATGACTAACAAGAGCATAAGATAACAGGGGTACAGTTCCACATAGTTCCCACATGGTTCCAAGTCCCATCCCTTTCATTGGAAATTTCTTTATCCCTCTTGGAGCATGGGCTCACCTCCCCTCTGTGCTAGCTGGTGGTTTTGCTTCCTAGCTCCCCAAACTAGCTTGACCACTTACCCAGGATTACTGGAAAGACCTTCACCATTTCCCTGTTTCCTGCTTTGCTGACCATATATGGTGTAAACAAGTAACTATCTCTGAATACCCCCAGTTACCCCTTCCTCCCTTAACATATAAGGCTCCCCTATTCTTCCCCCTACTCCAATCTGTAAAAACCCTTGCTTGCCATACAATAAATATGCTGTTCATAGGCAAATAGTGTTCTGGGGTGTTCCTTGGCTTAAGCTCTTGCCACTATCCACAGGGAAAAAACCCCAGTGCTTACTCACCCCTGTTGCCCTTGATTTGACCTCTTCAGCCCCCTCCTCTGGTGGGCAACAGAGTGGGTCAGCCAGCTTGGTTGGATTGAGAAGCAGGGTCCTTGTCAGGACCCCAACACCCTAGAAGGATATGCCTATGGAGATGTGAGGTTCCGGTACAAACTGATGAGGTTATCTGCCTAGGGAAGTCAGGATGGCATCATGGTAATATCTGCAACTTGGTGATTGAAAGGTGGTAACATATAAATCAAATTGTTCAATAAACAGGAACTCAAAGATGGGAATAGAACAAATAAACTAGGGGTCTTCATGTGGAAAGAAGTTTATTTGGAGCATGGTCCATGTGGCCCACGACTTTAGTAATTTTTGCCTGAATCTGATAGCTAACATGCAGGTGGACTAAAAGTATTGTCTGGTCAGCTCTGGCTTATGGTGGTGCAGGAGACTGAACCTGGGACTTTGGAGCCTCAAGCATGACAGTCTCTTTGCTTAATCATTATGCTATCTACTTTAGTCCCAAAGTAACATACTCTTAAATGGATCACAAGTATTGCTAAGACAGAGGAAAGGAAATCTCTAGAGTTGTTGCTACAATACATGTCTCACCTGTTCTCATGTATATATCCATCATTTAAAAATTAAGCCAACAATTTAAGATGATCACTGATGTGAAATCAGTCTGAGTGAATCAAGGAGCATACAATACAAGGGTTTGTTGCCAAAAGTTCATTACATTTGTGGAAATTTAGTTAATGTGCATCTGAATGATTTCTTGTGACTCATTAAAGTCCAGGCCACAGCAGCAGAGACATTGCATCCTTATGCTGATTTATAGACTTCATATTCCTGTTTAACATGCACAGGTGACCCTGATGCAGGTGTTCCCTATATGTTTATTGGGATTTTCCAATATCCAACTTCTAGAAGGTTACTTACAGCTTGCTGTAAGACCCAGATGCAAAAAAGACATTTATACTATATGCAATGTCTAGGATACAAAGACCCCCAAGGACTTTCTAAATGAGTGCATAGTTCTTCATAGGCAGGAATCCACCTTCAATAGATGGTTCTGATTTACCATCCTGAATCACTAAAGACTGAGCCAAAATTTGGACCATAAAATATTTGGTCAATGAGAGTGGTGATTCAATTTGTATTTTAGTGGGCAGGCACATGTGTACACATGGAAGTACACACACACACATACACACACACACACACACACACACACACACACACACACACACACACACACACACAGGATTAGAGCAGAGAGTAGTTTTTAAACTTGAAGAAAATCCATAAATAAAATTAACTATTACCCACCAACCTGACTCAGGGCTTATATATATTCATATTTAGCATAGGAGCCTATGTAACCTCCTAGTCCCTGTCAGTCTAAGCTTGCAGTCCATGGCCACTGCTGGGACCATTCTAGGCTTCACTCATTTCAAGGCCAGTCTTCCTCAAGTGGAAGTGTAGGCTAAACCAGCCTCTCATCAGAGATTGGGACAGTCCCAGTCATTGCTACTTCATATTGAGTGTGAGGGGATGCATTGGATCGACCTTCTCGTGGTGCATCCCGTGAGTACCCATTTATTGGGGAAACTGACGATCCTTCCTAGCCGAATGAATCCACATGGATCCCAGTCACTTTCAAAGCCAGCAACAAGCAGACATCAGGCTCAACCTGATGCTGTTGACTGGCTACGGAAGAAGGGCAAACGTTAGAAGAAAAAGTGAGTGTGAGGCACTGGAAAAGCCCACAAGAGGGCTTATGATGATGTTCCTGATTGAAGTAACCAGTGATTAACCTTAATTCTGTTACCATAGAAAGGCCTTATGTTTTTATAATGTAAATAAATAGTCTTTCTTCTGTTAATTTGCATTAATTGATAAATTAATAAAGATGCTTTATATTTTTATTTATTGGATAGAAACAGTCAGACATCAATAGGGATATGGGTGATAGAGAGGAAGAGACAGACACCTACAGCGTTGCTTTACGACTTGTAAAGCTTTCCCCCTGTAGGTGGGGACTGAGGACCCGATCCCAGGTCCTTACCCATTGTAATGTGCATCAAGAAGGTGTGCCACCACCTGGCTTCCAACAAGAATATTTAAAAGGAGGATTAGAAGAAATAACATCAGCAGTTATATTGCATATTGAATAGTTCTCTAATTGACAAAATAATCATAATGACATAAATTTAGCTTTCAAGACTGGGCATGTTCAGGGTGGTATGGTGTAGAATTGACACAATTTTTTATCTTTTGATTAAGAATTACATGATATAAGGCTCTTAAAAATAGGAGCTTGCTTACATTTGGTATAATATTAACAGAGCCCATTAAAACTAAAATGCTTTACCCCAGAATGAATCTATTTTGTGGCATTGTAAATACATTTCAATTCAATATTGTTAGTATAAAATGTTATAATGAAATAAATGTATGGTACTTTGGGCTAAAATCCCCCTACATTTAAGGATAGGGAAGCAGCACAATAACAGTATCATTTGAGACTATGGTTATGTGTAGTGGAATCTTAAAATAAAGGTTATTTTCTTTCACTTATAACTTCACTTTTTTGTCATTTTTGTTACTTAGAAACTGTGCTTTGTGACTTCATGATTTCACCCCTCCATGTAGACTTGAACTCAGGTTCTCATACATGGGAGATTGCAGTCTACTTGGGAGCTATTTCTCACCATCTTGTTTATAACCATGTTCATTAAATAATAATCACTGACTGTCAGTCAGAAAGTATATATAAATTTCATGTTACAGATTGATATAAAAATAACAGTATCCATTTTTCTACCCTATGCTTGCAATGAAGGCCATGTACAACTATACTAACCAGAAAGTACAAAGAGTAGTAGTTGCTGCATTAGCTATTATGAAGATGCTTATGTCTATATATTATAATTATGATACTACCCCATTTTCTTGGTAACAGGATAGTGTTGTGCATTTTTATTTTTATTTTGTTTCAGAATGATAAAAGATTATAGTCCTTCATAGTCACATATGGAATTTTTTCCTCTTAGTAAAGAATGCATGATATAGGTCTTATGATCATATAGTAAACCACTTTACCCATACATACTGCAGTTAATAATATAATTTAAAATTTTATTTATTTGCTTATTTATTTGTTATTGGATAGAGACAGAGAGAAATTGAGAGAGAAGGGGGAGATAGAGAGGAAGAGAGACAGAGAGACACCTGCAGACCTGCTTCACCGCCTGTGAAGCCCCTCCCTTGCAGGTGGGGAGCCAGGCGCTTGAACCTGGATCCTAACTGGTCCTTGGGCTCGGCGCCACGTGCGCTTAACCCGCTGCACTACTGCCCGACTCCGAATAGTATCATTTTTATAACTTTCATTGTTAAACAATAGAAATGAGAATAATTATTTTGTGCATAATAGTATTATACTTTATAATAGAGATCTTTATGTTGTGGATGTTCAAATATACACAAGGCATGTAAATTATTTGTACTGAAATACACATGCGTAAGTACATCTGTCACTATATTTCAAGCTATAAATAGGCAGTTTGAATTACTGACCAGAGTTAGGTACGTTTGATTATCATAAAAAGTAACTATAAAATTAAGTTTAAATTCTATCCACTCTGAACATTTATAATATTCTCACATTTGTAGTTAAAACTTATTGTGGTAGTTCTTAGAATTCAGACATGAATGTTTCAGAAATTTTGAAGGGAATAATTTTAGCCAATTTAGAGTTATTCAAGCATGAAGAAATGACATTTCATTGACATTTAAAATAGATTCTCCCTATGAGTGTTTTAGAAATATTTTATTCTGAAGCACTAAACTAAGGACCAGATTATGAAGGGATGATTTTGAATAATATGATACACTTTGATCAAAGTAATAACTTACAGAAATAATAAACACTCTAATAGCATATCTGAGAATATTCTGCTGAACTGTAGAGTTTTAATTTGATGGGGGTATAATCATTAATTCTGAGCCAAATTCCAGCCATTTCTAGATGCAGAGGTTTACTGAGAAATTATATAATATCTTAGCTAGTGTTTGGAAACCATGGTGATAAAAGCATGCTGATTGAATATATTTTTATATTAAAAGATAAAGTATTTTTTCTTTCCATGCAGTTAGAGATAGTGAGGTTAATAATTCAATGTCAATATTGGCAAAATAATTGTCTGCAATTATTCCAATGCTTTTGAAAACTTTTTTTTCTTTTGTAAAGTTGTTTACTGGTTTTCAATGTTATATTTAAAATAATTATGGAAATATGTGTGACTGTAATTTTTTTCCATAATAGTTTCCTTAGCAGTAATGTAAATTACAAAACTGGAGAAGGTAGATTACATTTCACATTTCATAATTATTTTCATTGATTTATTATCCAGAATATCCATAAAGTCATTATACATCAAACCAGAAATATGATAAGATAAAGCAACCTACCACCAAATTATTATTACAATAAAAAACAAACTCAAAGCAGAATTTGACTGAATTTGGAGTAGGGCACCAAACTAAAAATCTCTGAGTTGAGAGTGAGGGCGGATGTTTGGCTTCTGGGGGGTGGTGCAGATTTTGGTGGTGAAAATGGTGTTTATGTACATTCTTATTAATTTGTAGTCCTATAAATCACTATTTAGTTAATATGAGAAAAGAAAAAATTGATTGGATGTCTCAAACTTCTTAATGCACAGACCATAGGCTGAGTCTTTGATGTGTTAATTCTTTTTTTTTTTTAATTTTTAAAAATATTTTATTTATTTTCCCTTTTGTTGGCCTTGTTGTTTTTTATTGTTGTTGTAATTATTATTGTTGTTATTGATGTCATCGTTGTTGGGTAAGACAGATAGAAATAGAGAGAGGAGGGGAAAACAGAGAGCAGGAGAGAAAGACCTGTAGACCTGCTCCACCTCCTGTGAAGTGACTCCCCTGCATGTGAGCCAAGGACTCCAACCCGGACCCTTAGGCTGGTCCTTGTGCTTAACCCACTGCTCTACCACCGGACTCCCTTGTTGATTTTCTTAAAAGCTTGAACCAGGGAGAACAGAAGCAACCAGTGGCACAGCTATATACAAATAATGTCAAAGGACATAAATTATGGTGATGTTGTATATGATACAGCAATTCCTAACAAAGGGATTTTTCAAAGTTTACCTAATTGCCAAATAATGTGATTATAGCAATACTATCTATTGCCTTCTTAAACCCTAAGACATCAGGAACCTTCCGCCTCCTCTATAAAGCCTATATTTCCCCCAGTACTGGAACCTGTAGGGTAGGGCTCACTTTCCTGCATGTTTCTTTCAATTCATACCAAATAATATTGTGTCTGCTGATCCCAACCTAAAGAATGCACCAAGTAACACCTCAGCATGCTTCAAGGGAAAAAAAATTAAAAAAACAATGAAAAACAATGTTGAATTAACCTCATGTAGTTAAATTATTGAAAGCCAGATGTAAACACAATATCCTTAAAGAGAAAGGGGGTGGGGGGTGGGAAGGTAAGGAGGAAAAATAAAAGAGAGAATTATATGTGAAAAAATTTATAAGAATAACAGTTGAGTTTTCTTTGAAATAAATGCAAAGCAAAGAGGAAACATCATTTAACTGTTAAAAATGTCAGTCTAAATTTTGCATCCAGTAAAAATATCATCCAAAAATAAAAATGGAAAAGCTACTTCAGATGCATAAAAGGTCATTTATTTATGAAGAATCTTGAAATAACATTTAAAAGCTAAAAAAAAAAAGCCAGATAAAAATTTAATCTATTGAAAGGAAGAAACAAAACAACACATACTAAATTTTTGGATATATGTAATGATTTTTCATATCTTTTAAATTTCCTTAAAGTATGTGGATTAAATGATTTTAAAAAGTGTGTGTTTACAAACTAGGGAAGAAATTGATATACTTGTATGTTGAGTTCTTATGAGTGGCCATGATATTAATTCCATGAGAAATGTTATGTCAATAGAGTTTTATTGTATTCAACCTCAAAAGTAATTACTAGAAAACAACTAACATCTACATCAAACATAAAACAGAGTCTAGTTAAAGTAGTAGAACTCACATTTACTAATGACAGTATTATTACTAAAGTATGTTCAACTAGTTTAATGATGGAAAGAGGAGAAAGGATGAAATGGAGTTTTAAAAAATAACAGAATAACAACTATAAAGCTAGCTGTATCAGAGGTGGATTTTTTTTCCTCTAAACCCCAAAAGAATTTTGATCCATACTCCCTATTGTGATTAAAAAATACTTTGTTTCAGAGTTTAAGAAAATGGTGAATTTATTACACAATATCGACATGATATTATAATACTTAGGTATAGTAAAATAGGCAATGGACCAAATATATTGGATACTTATTATGCCTCTAGAGGAGTGAGTCTTATAACTTAGTTTTGCCAAAGCTCCATATGTACGGGTCCCAGAGAAGCAGTCATGGCTGTCCTTGGAGATGAGAGTAAGCACAGACAGTGCAGGAAGAAGAAAGATGCCTCTGAGTTAGCAGGAACAGAGCCCAACTTCTTGCAGATTGGCACTTAAGTCACTTGGTTTACATAAGTCCCATCAGCCTAATGTCAGCCTTTTTCTAATTACATTCCTGTCCCAACAACTCCCAAAGTGAAAAATGTTAGGGAAAGATGACCAGATGGTTCTGAAACTCAGCTCCATTGAAACCTGAAAATTTGGGACCAGGAACATTTTTTTCTGCCTGATCACTAAGAAGGAAGGTAATTTGCCTAGAGAATTCAGACCCTGTTTCTCTTACCTGAGAGGAAAGAGCAAAAATGAAGCAAACTTAGGAAGTATAGCAGGTCTGGCTTAGAAAGGATGGGAAGGTGGGTATTAGCTTAGCATGATATTTTTCCATCTTTTCATTTTGAGTCTGTGTTTGTCCTGTTGAATTAGGTGGGATTCCTGTAAACATCATATGGCTGGGTTGTTTTCTGATCCGTCTTCCTACTCTGTGCCTTATTTAAGATATTTCATTTCCATTATTCTAAACTTTTCTGAGGGTGTTGATATATGCCATATTTTTGGTGGTGCTATTCTTTATAGAAGACTTTCTAGAATTTCTTGCTGAACAGATTTGGTGATAGTAAATTCCTTCAACTATTGCTTATTTTAGAAGATTTTGATACTTCCATTTTCATCTGAATAGTCTAACAAGATACAACAGTCATGGTTGTAAACCTCAGTGGAGAAATCTGCCTCAACCTTGTGAATTATGTTTTCTGTCCCAGTTATTCTGCTCTCACTTCCCTAAGCAATAGTTTTAATTCAACTTCTGTATTTACTTATTTATTTATTTTGTCCTGTTCAGTAACTGTGTCAGCTTATTTGGCTAAGTTTTTTTTTTTAATTTTTTATTTATAAAAAGGAAACATTGACAAAACCATAGGAAAAGAGGGATACAACTCCACACAATTCCCACCACCAGAACTCTGTATCTTATCCCCTCCCCGATAGCTTTCCTATTCTTTAAACCTCTGGGATTATGGACCCAAGGTCATTGTGGGATGCAGAAGGTAGAAGGTCTGGATTCTGTAATTGCTTCCCCACTGAACATGGGCATTGACAGGTTGATCCATACTCCCAGCCTGTCTCTAACTTTCCCTAGTCCGTGGGGCTCTGGGCAAGAGGAACTTCAGGACACATTGGTGGGGTCATCTGTTCAGGGAAGTCTGGTCGGCATCATCCTAGCTTCTGGCACCTGGTAGTTGAAAAGAGAGTTAATATGCAAGACCAAACAACTTGTTGACCAGTCGTGGACCTAAAGGCTAGAATAGTGTAGATGAAGAGTTGGAGGGGGGTCCTCCATTTTGTAGATAGCTAGTAGGCATATTTTAGTTAAATTCAAAAGGGCCTGTGGCTATACTAGTTTATTCTTATTATTTTTTCCCCTGAGCTTGAAATCTGATATGCATGTGAATCCAAGTTATTGTCTGTGGTCATGAGTAGGAACATTCCAAGCTTCACCAATATCAACCCATCTTCCTCAGGGATAGCATAGAGTATGTTGTCCATCTTCCCTTCTGAGGATGAGACATTCTCTACCATTGTTGATCCAAGTTGAGGGAAAGTGCTATGGGGGCCCACAAAGGGGTCTACTGTGTTGTTCCTGATAGAAATGAGCAGTAACAAGGGAGAGAGGAATGTACTCAAGGTCTATGCCCATCATTTCTGTTTGGGAATCTCAGGACTCCCCAACTAGAACCCCAGCTGATGGGATGGCCTGATAGTGACTAAAAAGTCATCATTAAAGTATGCCAGTCTCTTGTCCTTGTTCAGCTTTTGAAGTCCTTACTTTGATAAGGTTAGCTTTGGAGTGAGTGAGAGAACTATATATAATAGGAAGTAGGTGAGGAGGGTATCTAAGTCTAAGTAGACACCATTTCATTAGGAACTTTATACTGGCTCACTGCAGACTAATGTGTACTTTTGCTTCCAGGTATATATTTTGCCCTAATTTATGTTTATTTATGTTCTCATGTGAACATATCTATCTTACAGGACCTGGTGCATATCTAGGTTCTGGGACTTTGTTAGGAAGTGAACCTCCTGGAATGGAATTAGAGAATCATATGAAAGGAAAGGTCTCACTTGAGTAATGAGGCTGAAGGGTTTACATTCCAAGTCTGAAGTCACTGGACACAGTCTGAAGTGGGACATGCTAAGGTGGTACTCATTGGATCGAGTAGGTTGGGATCTGCGGATGCAATATCATTTGGTATGAATTGAAAGAAGCATGCAGGAAAGTGAGCCCCACCCTAGAGGTTCCAGGACTGGGGGAAATATAGGCTCTATTCAGGAAATAGGCGGTTCCTGCTGTCTTAGGGTTAAGAAGACAATAGATAGTTATTGTTATAATCACATTATTTGGCAATTGGGTTAACTTTGAAAAATCCCTTTGATAGGATTTGCTGTATCGTACACAAAATCACCATAATTTACGTCCTTTGACATCATTTGTATGTAACTGTGCCACCAGTTATTTCTGTCCTCACTGGACTAAACTTCTGAAGAGTCGATATATCAAAGACTCAGCCTATGAAGTAAAGAGACTCTGTGCTTTAAAAGTTTGAGATATTCAAGCAATTTTCACCTCTCATATTAATTAGTGATTTGTATAACTACAAATTAATAGGAGTGTACATAAACACCATTCCCACAACCAAAAATCTGTGTCCCATCCCATCCCCCCTCTACACCCCTCCACTCCCAACCTCCCCATGAAGCCAAACATGCACCCTCCCCCTTAACCTTAACCCAGAGTTTTTGTTTTGGTGCCCTACTCCAAATTTAGTCAAATCATGCTTTTAGTTTTTCTTTCCATTATTCTTTCTCAACTTCTGTTTATGAGTGGGATGATCCCATACTCATCTTTATCTTTCTGACTTAGCTCATTTAAGATAATACCTTCTAGCTCCATCCAAGATGGATCAGAGAAGGTGGGTTCATTGTTATTAATAGCTGCATAGTGTTCCATTTTGTATATATACCATAGCTTTCTCAGCCATTCATCTATTGTTGGGCACCTGGGTTGCTTCCAGGTTTTAGCTATTACAAATTGTACTGCTATGAACCTTTCTTTTTCGGTTGGTGTTATGCAGTCCTTGGGATATGTCTCTAGGAGAGGAATTACTGGGTCATATGGAAGGGTCATGTCAAGCCTTGTGAGAGTTCTCCTGACTGCTCTCCACAGAGGTTGGACCAGTTTACATTCCCACCAGCAGTGAAGAAGGGTTCCTCTGTCACCACAGCCATTCCAGCATTTGTTGCTGCTGTCCATTTTGATGTATGCCATTCTCCCATGGGTGAGGTGGTATCACAATGTTGTCTTTATTTGCATTTCTCTGACAATCAGCAACCTGGAGCAATTTTTCAAAAGAGAGCCTTTCGGATCTCTTTTGTAGTTAATGTTCTGTTCATATTCTCTGCCCATTTTTGGATGGGGTCATTTCCTTTTTTGGTGCTAAGTTTGATGAGCTCTTTGTATATCTTGGCGATTAGTCAGTCTCTTGTCGGATGTATGACATGTGAAGATCTCCCATTCTGTGAGGAGTCCCCTTGTTTGTGTGATATTTTCTTTGGCTATGCAGAAGCTTTTCAGTTTGATGTAGTCCCATTGATTTGTTTCTGCTTTAGTCTTCCGTGCAATTGGGTTTGTATCACTAAATATGGTGGGAAAGTGTTCCACCAATGTTTTCCTCTAAGTATTTGATAGTTTCTGGTCTAATATCCAGGTCCTTGATTTATTTGGAGTTGCTTTTTGTTTCTGGTGAGATAAGGTGTTTCAGTTTCATTCTTCATGTTTCAACGCAGTTTTCACATCACCATTTATTGAAGAGAGCCTCCTTCCTCCATTTAATACTTTGGGCCCACTTATTAAAGATTGGATGTCCATAGGTGTGTGGGGGTTTAGTTCTGGGTTTTCAATTCTGTTCCACTGGTCTGTGTGCCTATTTTTGTTCCAGTACCAGGCTATTTTGATGATGATGGCCTTATAATATAGTTTGATATCTGTGAGTGTGATATTTCCATTTCTTTTTCTTTCCCTTAGCTTTGTTTTGGCAATTCTAGGTGTTGTCTGATTCCAGGTAAATGATTGCAGTTTATGTTCTATTCTCTTAAAGAATCTTGGTGGAACTTTGATGGGTATTGCATTGAATTTGTATGTGGCTCTGGGGAGAATATTCATTTTGATGATATTTATTCTTCCAATCCATGAGCATGGGAGGTCTTTCCATTTCTTGGTATCAGTTTCTATTTCCTTGAATAATGACTCATTTTTTTCAGTATACAGTTCTTTCATTTCTTTGGTCAGGTTTATTCCAACGTATTTTATTGATTTTGTTACAACAGTGAATGGGAGTGATTTCTGGATGTCTTCTTCTTCAGATTTAGTGTTTGCATAAAGAAATGCCACTGATTTTTGTACATTGATTTTGTAGCCTGACACCTTGCTATATTGTCTAATAACTTCCAGTAGTTTTCTGCTGGATTCTTTAGGTTTCTCTCTGTATACTATCATATCATCTGCAAATAGTGAGAGCTTGACTATTTCCCTTCCAATCTGTATTCCTTTGATTTATTTCTCTTGCTTGATTGCTATGACAAGAACTTCCAATACTATGTTGAAGGGTAATGGTGATAGTAGACAGCCCTGTCTAGTCCCCGATCTGAGGGGGAATGCTTTCAGCTTCTGTCCATTGAGTATGATGTTGGCTGTAGGTTTGCTATATATAGATTCCACTATCTTGAGGAATTTCCCATGTATTTCAATTTTTTTGTAGTGTTTTGAGCATGAATGGGTATTGGATTTTTTTTTTCAAAAGCTTTATCTGCATCTATTGAGATAATCATGTGGATTTGGTTTTGCTTTTATTGATGTGACTGACATTAATTGACTTGCCAATGTTGAACCAGCCTTGCATTCCTGGGATAATTCCCACTTAGTTGTGATGAACAATCTTTTTGATATACTGCTGTATCCAGTTGGCCAGGGTCTTGTTTAATATTTTGGCATGTATGTTCATCAGAGTTATTGGTCTGTAGTTTTCTTTTTTTGTTGTGTTCTTATCTGCTTTTGGTATCAGGGTGATGTTGGCTTCATAGAAAGTACAAGGGAGTGTTCCTGTTTCTTTGATCTTGTGGAAGAGTTTTAGAAGCACAGGTATTATCTGTTTCCTGAAGGTTTTGTAGAATTTGTTTGTGAAGCCATGTGGCCCAGGACTTTTGTTGTTGGAAAGATTATTAATAACTGTTTTGATTTCTTTGTCTGTGATTGGTGCATTTAGCTTTTGTAGTTCCTCTTGGTTCAGTTTGGAAGGGTATATGTTTCTTGGAATTCTTCCATTTCTTCCAAATTCTCTAGCTTGGGGGCATATAGTTCTTCCTAGAAGTTTTGCATGATTTTCTGGATTTCTGTGATGTCAGTTGTGATATCTCCTCTATCGTTTACAGTTCTATTTTTTGAGTCTTCTCTCTCTCTCTTTCTCTCTCTTTTATTTATTTATTTTTATAGTGAGTCTGGCTAGGGATTTGTCAATCTTGTTTAATTTTTCAATGAACCAACATTTGGTTTCATTGATCTTTTGTATGGTTATCTTATTTTCAATGTTGTTTATTTCTGCTCTAAGTTTAGTGATTTCCATCCTTCTGGTTGTTTTGCTAATTAAGTTTTTAACTCAGCTACTTATTTCTCTAGATACCTAGAATTATTCTCACTCTCTCTCTCTCTTCTCTCTCTCTCTCCCTCTCTCTTTCTGTGTATGTGTGTGTGTTTTACACTCTTAGGTTCTCATTTTTTTTCCAATTTCTTATAATATTTCACTCAAAATCTTTCCTCACTTCTTTAATTGTTGCTTTAATTAGTGTTTGTATATTTTCTTCATCTAATTTACTTTTAAAAATATTTATTTATTCCCTTTTGTTGCCCTTGTTGTTTTATTGTTGTTGTTGTTATTAGATAGGATAGAGAAAAATGAAGAGAGGAGTAGAATGCAGAGAGGGAAAGAGAAAGAAGACTGCAGACCTGCTTCAACGCTTGTGAAGCGATACAAGGGACTCCTGGGCTGGTGGGGAGGCAGGAGCTTGAAAGGAGATCCTTTAGCTGGTCCTTGCTCTTTGAGCCACATGTGCTTAACCTGCTGTGCTACCACTGGACTCCCTTCATCTTATTTACTTCTTATTGGAATTCTTTTGGGACTTCTGTCCTGGTTCATTTCCTGATTCTCTTTTGTTTGACCACTGTTTTTGGCATCTTTATTAAAAAATAAAGGATAAGTGAAGCTATAAACAATGGTTAGAATTTTGAATTAACCAATCACTAGTGATTAAGATAGAACAGAGGCAACAAATATAACATAAGGGGAAGAACAGACTTGAGAAGGGAGTATGATTTGGTTACACAACAGGTATATGACTGATTGGGGCTGGACCCCAACTCTCTCCTTTATTGTCCAATGTTTATATCTATATCCTGC
The DNA here is from genome assembly GCF_950295315.1 of Erinaceus europaeus. Taxonomy (NCBI): domain Eukaryota; kingdom Metazoa; phylum Chordata; class Mammalia; order Eulipotyphla; family Erinaceidae; genus Erinaceus; species Erinaceus europaeus. The sequence continues at coordinate 34,668,248 of NC_080175.1, forward strand.
CTACCACTGGACTGACCCAATCATCTCAGAGAGATTAGATTTCATGGGGAACCAGAATGCTCTCCTTCATCCTCTCCTACAATTCTTAATGCATTCAGCTGTTCCACTCCCAATTCAATGCCAAGGATCTTTTCCTCGCCCACTGGCTGTAATCACTTGTAAGGTTTAGTGAGCTTTGGAAGAAATCTTAGTTGTATTTTGTTGAGTTTTCAGATAATTTTTCATTTATTTTCCCTGTTTCACAAGAAATTTGTCTGAAATGTCCCCTACGCCATAGCCATACCTCTGGAAGTTTCTCCAAAGAATTTTTTTTTTTTTTAAGGGAAGATGTTAGCTGTAAATGAGTGAAACATTTAAATTCAAAGACAAAATTTTAAGACTGTGCTGAAAAAGGAGACTAAAATTTTATTGTCTATTAGGGGTGCAATTAATCCACACAAACAAAGTATTGGTTAGAAATGAACACATTTAAAAAGATATAATTTTAAATCATTATGAAGATAAATAAACATTAGTTTAAGAAAAATTAAAATTAGACTTCTAAACAAGTTTGTAGACAGTTGATTAAGATAGGTGAATTCGGGAGTCCGGCGCTTGCGCAGCGGGTTAAGCACAGGTGGCACAAAGTGCAAGGACCAGCGGAAGAATCCTGGTTCCAACTCCAGGCTCCCTGCCTGCAGGGGAGTTGCTTTACAGGCGGTGAAGCAGGTCTGCAGGTATCTATCTGTCTCTCCCCCTCTCTGTCTTCCTCTCCTCTCTCCATTTCACTCTGTCCTATCCAACAACGATGACAACACCAATAATAACTATAACAATAAAAAACAAGGGCAAAAAAGAGAACATAAATTAATAAAGAAATAAATATAAAATATTTAAAAAGGTGAATTTATCAAGATGAAAGTTATTTAAAAATAATATAAAGCATATCTCTAATGTGTATATAACAAATTATTTTCCAAATATATCACAAGGTTGTAAATAGAAAAAAAAGAATATATACATACATATATATATATATATATATATATATATATATATATCCTTCTTGCTGTTGAAGATTTGTATGTCATACTTGAAAATATGTAATGCAAATAATGACATAGAAAAGTTAAACAATATGGTAAATTAGCTTGCAAAACATTTGATTTACGCACTGCTATCTTTAGCACATACATAATATTTGAAAATTTTTTACATATTTCCTTGAATTGAAAACATCATATGCCTCTATATTGAAAAAAATGAAAAAATATGGATCCATTTTATGAGCAAGTATTTATACACTATTGTTTTATTTATAACAGAGGCTCGAAGGTTAAGCTTACACATTCTATTCAGCAATAAAAAGTAGTTATTTCACAAAAACACATATAATTTGACAAAATGTATGGATATTGTTTTTCATTTCTATGTTACCGAGTTACTTAAATATGTTTAGATATTCTATTTGCCATTTCACACCTGTCACAATGTGCTTAGTCTAAATTGAATACCTAAACACTTTTGGAATTTATTATTCCTTTGAGAAAGATAGAATGAATTATGGTATGGGGAGATATTCTGATTGACACTGTTTGCGATAGGAATAATTCTTCATAGCTCAATTGCTGCCATGATAATTTAGTGTGACATTGAGGCCTTAGAATGTAATGTGTTTATATATGTATGTATGTATGTATGTATGTGTGTGTGTATTATTGCTCAGTTTTAATATTAAAAAGAATCGAATTAGTTGACCAAAAACATAAGAAATGTGTAGTATACATCTAAGTGTGTATCTACATATTTCATATGTAAATTTTACTCCTAGGTGATTTTGTTAGTTTAAGAAAGTTTATTAATTTGATGACAGGTACAGTAAGGACTAAATAAAGAGAAATCAGAAGGTAGAAATGGAAGGAAACATTAACTATTGTCAAACAAAGACAATAACTGCAAGATTTATTGGTATATTAACTATGTGCCAATATATCCAATATTTGTACTGTACTGAGTGTGAAAAATGCTTAGTAATTAAATTGGGACAAAGAAATAAGATCAGGAAATTTGGGGAAGGGGTAGATAGCATAATGGTTATGCAAAGAGACTCTCATGCCTGGGGCTCCAATGTCCCAGGTTCAATCCCCTGCACCACCATAAACCAGAGCTGAGCAGTATTCTGGTAAAAAAAAAAAAGAAGAAGAAGATCAGAAAATTTCTCATTATTATTTATTCCTTCTCCTTCTTCTTTGTCTTCCTTCTTCAGCATAGCGGCATCACTGAATTGGAACGGCTTTTTTTTTTTTTTTTTTTTTCTTTTCAAATAGAAAGGCAGAGACAGAGGTAATGGGAGAAAGGCAGAGGCATTATAGCACTGAAGTGTCCCTTCCGTGCTGGCAGAACTTGGACTCAAACCTTGGTCACAGTTGCCTACCTTAATAAACTAATTTGTTCTTTAATTAGAAAATGTTTGCAACATTTTAGTATTATGGTCTGCCACACTGACTAGATTTTACTTTTCTTTTCAAGAAACTGAATTTAGGTTTACCAATTTTAAATCTGTTTTATATAAAATCATTGTAACAATGACAAGTTCATTATCATTGTTCTCACTTCTGGCTATCTTTTCAATCTTGACAAGCACATTGATTTTTATTATCTAAAATAGCTACTTCGGATAACATTTTTTACTCAGTAAAGAGTTTATACTGACACAGTTAACAATTAATTGTTAAAATTAATTATTAACATTATAATTTATTCACAATTGCACTTTTTTTCTGGAGGCGAGACCTCCTTCAAATTAATTTTAGGCCTTCATGACCCATTCTAGCTCAAAAGAACACAGTGATTAGTTTAATTTTTAAAATACTAGAAATTATTTGCTTTATACTATGATGTCTACGTAGAATGTATAACTATATAGAATATATAATCATACATAGTTTGTGAGGCTATATAAAATAGGTCATACATATCAACTGTCATGTTTATATTAGGCACTTATATAAATAAAACAATGTGTTTACTTGGAAAGTGATCTCAAAATCATGAACACGGGTATAAACAGATTAAGATAGGAAAAAAGAAAAAAATAAAGCAGGTTAAAAGGTCAATAAAAGAGCAAGCTCTTATGTTAACAACCTGGAGTTAATCCTGTCAGAAATATGTTAAATCCACTTCAAAACTGTACCCTAGTCAGCAAGGGGCTGGTTTGCTACCATTCCTGAGTTAAGAGTTTCTCTGAAAGGGTTATTTGTCTATTCTTCTCTCCCAATGCCTAGGAAAACAGTTTTCTCTGCTAGAGAGATCTGAGGTGGAAATGGAGACCCAGGGCATGGGGTGGCACTCTTGTTGGGAATGGAGATGTTGGTAGGAAGCTATCTTAGACTATCAACCACAAATATGGCTCACTCTGATTAGCCTTCTTTCCCTTACTGATGATTAATAATATATTTTAAAATGTAGAGAAGCTGCAGTAAAAAATAGACAAAAGATAACCTCTTGGTTTATTTTTCTTTCTCCTATCTACTTCGAGAAACATGTCTTGTGAGTTGCTGGCATAGAGAATGAGGCTGAGGCATGTTTAAAGCAGTGGTGATCTGACCAGGGAACTACAGAAAATGAAGTGGATAAGGAAGCTACTGATCCTGGTACATGATGGTGGGGGAAAAAAGACCTAAGTAGGGGTTGAGAGAGTTTTGCAGATACCTATCACAGCGAGATGAGAAATTGTAGTTATATGTCAACAACTGTGCTTAAACCATTAAAACGCCCCACTACCATGGTTAGAAAAATTAAAAAATTTAAAAAAAGGAAAGGCTGTTTAGAAACATATCAATAGCCTGGCCTTGCTCCATAAAGACAGATCACTTGGCTCATGCACCTGCTCTGTCATGCATGCAATACAGGATTAGCCAGCCTGCCAACCCCACGCTGGAGGGAGCTTCATTTTGTGATGTTCCCTATCTCTCTCTGCCTCTCTTCCTATTTGAAAAAGTCATCCCAGAGGGGTGAAGATCCTAGTGTGACATTATGAAGAAAAACACACAGCAACAACAATAGAAAAAAGCAACCTGGACTAGTCTCAGGTTAATGACTTCACTATCTTGAGGATATCGGTTTTAAATGACTGGCTGCCCTTTCTCCATAAAACAAAACACCACAAATGGATACTCTGGATTTAGGAGGCAGGAATAAATTAAGTTAATCTTAGGTGCCTTTGCAGTTTTGGAAGGTACTCCTTCAAATTTGTTGATTCCAAATCATTGGCAGAAAACATGAGGCCAAGTATTAGTTTTGTCAGCATCTGTAGGACTATTAAATACACTAAATCTTCCCTCAAGCCCTAGTTTTTTAGCATGAATCAAATATAGTATATTTTAAAATTTTAACTTTATTTTTTGCCAGGGTGACAAAATTTTACAGTTTTTTTATTAGAATAACTCCACATTCCTTCACATTTATTATTATTATCATCATCATTATTATTATCAATATAATTGTATTGTGTAAATAAGCAAAGTTTCAGAATGAAAAATGTTTGGGGCTATACAAATTAAATTTCAGTTCAGATATTCTTTTTTATCACTCATAAACAAAAGATACCTTTTGGGAGTCGGGCTGTAGCGCAGCGGGTTAAGCACAGGTGGCGCAAAGCACAAGGACCGGCATAAGGATCCTGGTTCGAACCCCGGCTCCCCACCTGCAGGGGAGTCGCTTCACAGCCGGTGAAGCAGGTCTGCAGGTGTCTATATTTCTCTCCTCCTCTCTGTCTTCCCCTCCTCTTTCCATTTCTCTCTGTCCTATCCAACAACAACAACAATAATAACTACAACAATAAAACAACAAGGGCAACAAAAGGGAATAAATAAATAAAATAAATATAAAAAATAAAATAAAAAGATACCTTTTACTTTTATTATTATCTTTATTGGATAGAAAGCAGAAAGGAGAAGTGAGAGAGAGACAGAGCGAGAGACCAAGAGAGAGACCTGCAGCACTGTTTCACCACTTACAAAGCATTCCATTGCAGGTGGGAACTGGGAGCTCAAACCCAGGTCCTTGTGCACTGTAACATGTGCTTTCAATTAGGTGAGCCACCACCAAACCCCCAAGGATATCTTTTCTTCATTAAAGAGAAATCTTTGCTTCTAGGACGCCTCTTGTGCATTTGGTTGAGCACAGGATCCAGATTCCAACCTCAAGTTCCCAAATTAGACCATTTAATGAGCCATGAAGTAGTGTTGTAGACATCTCTCTTTCTCTGTGCCCCCACCTCCAATTTCTCTTGACCCATCAAATTAAAAAAAAGAGCAAATAATAATAATAATAATAATAATAATCACTAGAAGCAGAGAGTCCTCATGAAGACTTACTGAGCCCCAGTGATAATACATGCAGCAATAAAAATAAATTAATAATACTAGTAATTATTAGTATAATAATAGTAAGTTTATCTGAAGAAAACAATTTACTGAAACAGATACATATTATTCTAGCACAAGAATACCTAAAGGGAGTACATAAATATTATTATAGAGAAGGGACTTAAAATAATGCTGATGAATATACAGCAGCCAATATGTGGACATAATTAAATAGCTATTTTAGTTTTTTTATATATTTTTTATTTAAGTTTTTATTTATAAAAAGGAAAGATTGACAAAACCATAAGATAAGAGGGGTACAAACCCACACAATTCCCCCTACCAGCTCTCCATGTCCTATCCTCTCCCCTGATAGCTCTCCTATTTTTTATCCCTCTGGTAGTATGGACCTAAGGTCATTGTGGAATGCAGAAGGTGGAAGGTCTGGTTACTGTACATGCTGAACATGGGTGTTGACTGGTCGATCCGTACTCCCAGCCTGCCTCTTTCTTTTCCTAGTAGGGTGGGGCTCTGAGGAAACTGAGCTCCAACACATTGGTGGGGTCATCTGTCCAGGGAAGTCTGGTTGGCATCATGCTTGCATCTGGAACCTGGTGGCTGAAAAGAGAGTCAACATACAAAGCCAATCAAATTGTTGACCAATCATGGACCTAAAGGCTGGAATAGTGCATATGAAGAGTTGGAGGCGGGTCCTCCATTTTGTAGATAGCTAGTAGGCATATTTTAGTTAAATTCCAAAGGGCCTGTGGCTATACTAGTTTTTGTTTTTTTGTTGTTTTTTTTTTTTCCCCTGAGCCTGAAATCTGATATGCATGTGGATCCAAGTTATTGTCTGGGGCAATGATGTCATGGCTAGACAAAGGACCAGAAAGCTGGATCAGGGAAAAGAGTAGTTCCCTAATATGGGAAAGGGGTAGAAGTATTATTGACTGTAAACCCCATTGATTTGATTTGATCTGGGGCTAATATCCAGCTTAGGAGCCTATGTGACCTCTGCATCCCTGTAGATCTGAGCTCACATTCTGTGGTCATGAGTAGGGACATTCCAAGCTTCACCAATATTGACCCATCTTCCTCAGGGATAGCATAGAGTACGTCGTCTATCCTCCCATCTGAGGACATTCTCTACCATTGTTGATCCAAGTTGAGGGAAAGTGCTATGGGGGCCCACAAAGGGGTCTACTGTGTTGTTCCTGATAGAAATGAGCAGTAACAAGGTAGAGAGGAATGTACTCAAGGTCTATGCCCATCATTTCTGTTTGGGAATCTCAGGACTCCCCAACTAGAACCCCAGCTGATGGGATGGCCTGATAGTGACTAAAAAGTCATCATTAAAGTATGCCAGTCTCTTGTCCTTATTCAGCTTTTGTAGTCTTTACTTTGATAAGGTTAGCTTTGGAGTGAGTGAGAGAACTATAATAGGAAGTAGGTGAGAAGGGTATCTAAGTCTAAGTAGACACCATTTCATTAGGAACTTTATACTGGCTCACTGCAGACTAATGTGTACTTTTGCTTCCAGGTATATATTTTGCCCTAATTTATGTTTATTTATGTTCACATGTGAACATATCTATCTTACAGGACCTGGTGCATATCTAGGTTCTGGGACTTTGTTAGGAAGTGAACCTCCTGGAATGGAATTAGAGAATCATATGAAAGGAAAGGTCTCACTTGAGTAATGAGGCTGAAGGGTTTACATTCCAAGTCTGAAGTCACTGGACACAGTCTGAAGTGGGGCATGCTAAGGTGGTACTCATTGGATCGAGTAGGTTGGGATCTGCGGATGCAATATCATTTGGTATGAATTGAAAGAAGCATGCAGGAAAGTGAGCCCCACCCTAGAGGTTCCAGGACTGGGGGAAATATAGGCTCTATTCAGGAAATAGGCGGTTCCTGCTGTCTTAGGGTTAAGAAGACAATAGATAGTTATTGTTATAATCACATTATTTGGCAATTGGGTTAACTTTGAAAATCCTTTTGACAGGATTTGCTGTATCATACACATCACCATAATTTAAGTCTTTTGACATTATTTTTATATAGTTTTGCCAATGATTGCTTCTGTTCTCCCTGTTCTAAGCTTCCAAGGAGTCAATATATCAAAGACTCAGCCTATGAAGTAAAGAGACTCTGTGCTTTAAAAGTTTGAGACATACAATCAATTTTCCCCTCTCATATTAATTAGTGATTTACATGACTACAAATTAATAGGATTGTACATAAATTCATCCCACCCACCACACCCCCGGCACTCAGTGTAGCCAAATATCCACCCTCACCCTCACCCTCAACCCAGGGTGCTCTACTTCAAATTATGTGAATTCCTGTTTTAAAATTCCTTTTCTGCTCTTCTTTCTTAACTTTTGTTTATGAGTGGGATGATCCCATACTCATCTTTATCTTTCTGACTTAGCTCACTTAAGATAATACCTTCTAGCTCCATCCAAGATGGGTCAGAGAAGGTGGGTTCATTGCTGTTAATAGCTGCATAATGTCCCATTTTGTATATATACCACAGCTTTCTCAGTCACTCATCTGTTGTTGGGCACCTGGGTTGCTTCCAGGATTTAGCTTTATGAATTGTGCTGCTATGAACATAGGTCTACAAATACCTTTTTGGTTGGGTGTTATGGAGTCTGTGGGGTATGTCCCTAGGAGAGTAATTACTGGGTCATATGGAAGGTCCATGTCGAGCCTTGTGAGAGTTCTCCAGGCTTCTTTCCACAGAGGCTGGACCAGTTTACATTCCCACCAGCAATGCAGAAGGGTTCCTCTGTCCCAACAGCCTCTCCAAAATTTGCTGCTGCTGTCCTTTTTGATGTATGCCATTCTCACAGGGGTGAGGTGGTATCTCAATGTTGTCTTTATTTGCATTTCTCTGACAATCAGCGACCTGGAGAAATTTTTCATGTACTTGTTAGCCTTTTGGATTTCCTCTGAAGTGAATGTTTTGTTCATATCCTCTGCCCATTTTTGAAAGGGCGCATTTTCTTTTTTTGTTGCTAAGCTGAGCTTTTTTAATATCTTGTTGATTAGTCTCTTGTCTGATATATGGCATGTGAAGATCTTCTATTCTGTGAGGGGTCTCATGTTTGTGTGATAGTTTATTTTTTAAAAATAAAATTTATATTTCCTTTTATTGCCCTGTTTTGTTGCTGTAGTTATTATTATTGTTATTGATGTTGTTGTTAGATGGGACAGGGAGAAGTGGAGAGAGTATGGGAAGACAGAGGGGGAGAGAAAGATATACACCTTCAGACCTCATTCACCACCTGTGAAGTGACTCCTCTGCAGGTGAGGGGCCATGTGCACTTAGCCAGCTGTGCTACTGCTGGACTACCTGTGTGATAGGTTCTTTGGTTGTGCAAAAGCTTTTCAGTTTGATGTAGTCCCATTGATTTGTTTCTGCTTTAGTCTTCCTTGCAATTGGGTTTGCATCACTAAATATGTCCTTGAGGTTTAGGTGGGAAAGTGTTCCAACAGTGTTTTCCTCTAAGTACTTGATAGTTTATGGTCTAACCTCCAGGTCCTTGATCCATTTGGAATTACTTTTTGTTTCTGGTGAGATGAAGTGTTTCAGTTTCATTCTTCTTCATGTTTCAACCCAGTTTTAATTGAACAGAGCCTCCTTCCTCCATTTAATACTTTGGGCCCACTTATTAAAGATAGATGTCCATAGGTGTGGGCATTTAGTTCTGGGATTTCAATTCTGATCCACTGATATGTGTGCCTATTTTTGTTTCAGTACCGGGCTATTTTGATGATGATGGCCTTATAATATAGTTTGAGATCTGGGAGTGTGATGCCTCCATGTCTTTTTATTTTCTTCAGGTTTTTTTTTTTTTAAGCAATTCTAGGTGTTTTCTGGTTCCAGATAAATGATTGCAGTTTATGTTCTATTCTCTTAAAGAAGCTTGGTGGAACTTTTATGGGTATTGTGTTAAATCTGTATATGTCTCAGGGAAGAATATTAATTTTGATGATATTTATTCTTCTAATCCATGAGCATGGGATGTCTTTCCATTTCTTGGTATCAGTTTCTATTTCCTTGAATAGTGACTCATAGTTTTCAGTATACATGTCTTTTACTTCTTTCATCAGGTTTATTCCTACTTATTTAATTGATTTTGCTGCAACAGTAAATGGCAGTGATTTCTAGATGTCTACATTTTCAGATTCAGTGTTAGCATGAGGAAATGTCACTGAGTTTTGTACATTGATTTTGTAGCCTGACACCTTGCTATATTGCCTAGTAACTTCCAGTAGTTTTCTGCTGTATTCTTTAGGTGTTTCTATATATAGTCTCATATCATATGCAAATAATGAGAGCTTGACTTTTTCCCTTCCAATCTGTATTTCTTTGAAGAGTTATGGTGATCATGGACAGCCCTGTCTAGTCCCTGATCTGAGTGGGGATGGTTTCTGTCCATTGAGTATGATTTTGGCTGTAGGTTTGCTATATATGGACTCCACTGTCTCCAGGAACTTCTCATTTATTCCCATTTTTGTAGTGTTTTGAGTATGAATGGGTGTTGGATTTTTTTCAAAAGCTTTCTCTGCATCTATTGAGATAATCATGTGGATTTGGTTTTGCTTTTATTGATGTGGTGAATGACATTGATTGACATACATATGTTGAACCAACCTTGCATTCCTGGGATAATTCCCACTTGGTTGTGATGAACAGTCTTTTTGATATACTGCTCTATCCAGTTGACCAGGATCTTGTTTAATATTTTGGCATGTATGTTCATCAGAGTTATTGGTCTGTAGTTTTCCTTTTTTTTTGTATCCCTATCTTCTTTTGGTATCAGGGTGATGCTGCCTTCATAGAAGATGGAAGGGAGTGTTCCTGTTTCTCTGATCTTGTGGAAGAGCTTTGGAAGTACAGGTATTATCTGTTTCTTGAAGGTTTTAGAGAATTTGTGAATCCATGTGGCCCAGGACATTTGTTGTTGGGAATATTCTTAATAACTATTTCAATTTTTTTTTTTTTGTCTGTGATTGGTACATCTAGGTTTTGTAGTTTTTCTTGGTTCAGTTTTTGAAGGGTCTGTGTTTCCAGGAATTCTTCCATTTATTCCAGATTCTCTTGCTTGGTGGCTTATAGTTATTTGTAGAAGTTTCACATGTTTTGCTTGATTTCTCTTGTGTCAGTTGTGATATCTCTTCTACTGTTTACAAATCTATTTGGTTGGGTTTTCTCCCTTTTTTTTTAGTGAGTCTGGCTAGGTGTTGTCAATCTTGTTTAATTTTTCAAAGAGCAAACATTTGACTCATTGATCTTTTGTACAATTATCTTATTTTCTATGTTGTTTATTTCTTATCTAATTTAAATGATTTCCATCCTTCTGCTTGCTTTAGGATTCCTTTGCTCCTCTTTGTCTTGGTCCTTATGCCCTGCAGTAAGGTCATTTATTTGAGCTTTTTATCACTCTCTAAAATCTGATTGTATGGCTATGAGTTTCCCTCTCAATTCTGCTTTAGCTGTGTCCCAATATTTTGATAATTTGAGTTTTCATTTTTATTTGTTTGCAGGAAAATTTGAATTTCTTCCAGTACCTCTCTGACCCTGTGGTTCTTAAGCAGTATGTTGTTGAATATCCAAATTTTGTGACTTTTATTAATTGTCTTTATGTTGCTAAATGTTAGCTTTACTCCACTGTGGTCTGAGATGATACTTAGGATTATTTCAGTGCTCTTGAATTTGTGTGAGAGTGGGGTTCAACCAATACCAGTTAGCCAAACAACATCTCCAATCCAAGAACAAATAGCAACAAAGCAAAAGAAAAAGAAAGAGACAGGAAAAATGGAAAGCAAGAACAATTATGCAAATCTATGGTCCATTATAAACAATTGGAATAGAAAGGGGAGAAACGGAAATAGAGATGACACACACACACAAAGAGTTCACTCTGAGTCAGATTTCTTCACCAAAATAATTCACAAGCAAGTATCAGTGAATTCAGAAAACAAAAGAAGGAGGGAGGAAGAAAGGAATAAAAAAGAAAGAAAGAAAGAAAGAAAGAAAGAAAGAAAAAGAGGAAGAGCTGTGGAAGAAAAGTTTTTTTTTTTTTTTTTTAATTAGCTAGGAGGAGGGAAAAAGGAGAGTGGAGGGAAGAGGTAGGGGGAAGCAAGTTCCTCTCACAAAGGTTAGCACACCTAGTCACCTAGCAATGGAAAAAGCAGTAACTGTTAATTTTGGTCAAACTGAAGAAGGTAGATGGAAAAGTGACATGTGTATATAATAATAGTAATAATAAAATAAGATAGAGTAGAAAACCCCTGAAGATGGTGGACTGAGAAGCTGCTAGCAGCTGAGCTCCGACCACATGTCCTGGAAACGGTAGGATTTTCAGCCTTTAGCAGGCCAGCAAATAAGGGGTCCTAGCGGTGACACCAAGGAGCTGACTATAACTTAATTTGGGTTAAGAATTAGAGTAGGTAAAAAAAGGGGAAAAAATATTTTTTTTCTTCCTTTTAATTTTCAAGCATACCTCCATCTCCCCCCCAAGCTGTCCCTGGGGACCAGCTCCTAACAGGATCCCCCACACCACCAAACAGGGTGCTTTTTTGAATTCACTGATACACATTTGGGAATTTCCTTTCACTGCTCTTTAATTACAATTCTTTTTCTTATCTTCTACATTTTCTCTCTCTTGTCTCTCTCTTTTTTTTTTTTTTTAAATTTTGTCATACACTTCTTCCTTCTTCTTTGCCTTTCTGAATTTGTGAATTATTTTGGGGAAGAACTCTGACTCAGAATGGACTCTCTATGTGTGTATCTCTGCTCTAATTCCCTTTCCCCTCTTGTTACCCCTAAAATATACAGCGGATAGTAGATTTGCATAACTGTCTATTCTTGCTATCCTTTCTTTCTTTTCTCTTTCCTCACTGGGATTTGGTTACTATTTTTTCACGGACTGAAGAAATTGTTTGGCTAACTGGTAAGGATTAAACTACTTCAATACTTCAGTTGCTACTGTAATTCCGGAGGTTGGTGAGTGCAATTGTCATAAAGGTATTTAGTACAGTGTTACTTGTACTCAAGACACAACTGAGGAACAACAGAGCATAAAAAAAAAGAAACACATAAATAAAAAAATGGGTAGATCAAAAACAAATAAAACTACTACTCCAGTGAATGAAGACAAGAGCTCAGAAGAAACAACAAATCAGCCAGAAGTAACCATAGATAAGAAAAGTATGCAAGCAATAATAAACTTATTAAGCACAGAAATGAAAACAACATTGGAGGACAGGAATGGCAGTATTATGGAAAGAACAGTTGAGACCCCCAAGGAAAATACTGATTATCTTGAGGCAATTAGAGAACTGAAAGCTGAAATAGCTGTAATGAAGAAATAAGCTGAGGCAAGGGAAAGCAGACTAACAGAAGCAGAAAACAGAATTAGTCAGACAGAGGATGAGTTAGAGAAAATGAAAAAAGAGTTAAAAGAGGTTAAAAAGAGATTGAGAGACACTGAAAACAACAACAGAGACATATGGGATGATCTCAAAAGAAGTAACATTCGTAAAATTGGCCTGCCAGAGGAAGAAAGAGAGGAAGGGGAAGCAAACATTCTAGAGGAAATAATACAAGAAAATTTCCCAGACCTGAATAACAGAAAGGATATCAAGGTGCAAGAGGCCCAGAGAGTACCAAACAGAATCAACCCAGACCTGAAAACACCAAGACACATCATAGTCACAATGAGAAGAAGTAAGGATAAAGAAAGGATCCTAAAGGCTGCAAGAGAGAAACAAAAAGTCACATACAGGGGAAAACCCATAAGACTTTCTGCAGATTTCTCAACTCAAACTCTAAAAGCCAGAAGGGAGTGGCAAGATATCTATCGAGCCCTGAATGAAAAAGGGTTTCAACCAAGGATAATATATCCTGCTAGACTTTCATTCAAGCTAGATGGAGGGATCAAAACCTTCTTAGACAAACAACAGTTAAAGAAGGCAACTATCACCAAGCCAGCCCTGAAAGAGGTACTAAAAGACCTCTTATAAACAAGAACATCACTATAATACTTGTAATATATCAGAGTAAACAAATTGTTTTTTAGAACAATGGCACTACAATACATTAAATCCATAATATCAATAAATGTCAATGGCTTAAACTCACACATCAAAAGGCACAGGGTGGGGGGATGGATCAGAAAACATAACCCAACCATATGCTGCTTGCAAGAATCCCATCTGTTACAACAAGATAAACACAGACTTAAATTGAAAGGATGGAAAACTATCATACAGGCGAACGGTCCACAAAAAAGGGCAGGAACAGCCATTCTCATCTCAGACACGATAGATTTTAAATTAAATAAAGTAATAAAAGATAGGCAAGGACATTACATAATGATTAGAGGATCAATCAGCCAAGAATACTTAACAATTATTAACATCTATGCACCCAACGAGAGACCATCTAAATACATTAAACACCTATTGAAAGAATTTCAAAAATACATCAATAGTAATACAATAATAGTGGGAGACTTCAATACCCCACTCTTACATTTAGACAGATCAACAAAGCAGAGAACCAATAAAGATACAAGAGAATTGAATGAAGAGATTGACAGACTAGACCTATTGGACATTTTCAGACTCCTCCACCCCAAAAAACTGGAATACACCTTCTTTTCAAATCCACACAACACATACTCAAGGATAGACCACATGTTAGGCCACAAAGACAGCATCAATAAATTCAAGAGCATTGAAATCATCCCAAGTATCTTCTCAGACCACAATGGAGTAAAACTAACCTTTAACAACAAACAGAAAATTATTAAAAGACAAAAAATTTGGAAACTAAACAACATGCTCCTTAAGAACCACTGGGTTAGAGACTCACTCAAACAAGAAATTCAAATGTTCCTGGAAACTAATGAAAATGAAGACACAACCTATCAAAATATTTGGGACACAGCGAAAACAGTACTGAGAGGGAAACTTATAGCCATACAATCACATATTAAACACCAAGAAGAAGCCCAAATGAACTACCTTACTGTACACCTCAAGGACTTAGAGGAAGAGGAACAAAGGAACCCTAAAGCAACCAGAAGGACAGAAATCACTAAAGTTAGAGCAGAAATAAACAACATCTAAAGTAAAAGAACCATACAAAAGATCAATGAAGCCAAATGTTGGTTCTTTGAAAGATTAAACAAAAGTGACAAACCCCTAGCCAGACTCACCAAACAAAAAAGAGAGAAGACTCAAATTAATAGAATTGTAAATGATGGAGGAGATATTGCAACTGACACAACAGAAATCCAGAGAATCCTGCGAAACTTCTATAAAGAACTATATGCCACCAAGATAGAGAATCTGGAAGAAATGGAACAATTCCTAGAAACCTATGCATTTCCAAAACTGAACCAAGAAGAACTACAAAATCTAAATGCACCAATCACAGAGAAAGAAATTGAAACCGTTATTAAGAATCTCCCCAACAAAAAAAGTCCTGGACCAGATGGCTTCACAAACGAATTCTAAAAAACTTTCAGGAAACAGTTAATACCCATACTTCTTAAGCTATTCCATAAGATTGAAGAAACAGGAATACTCCCTTCCACCTTCTATGAAGCCAACATCACCCTGATACCAAAAGTTGATAGGGACAGAACAAAAAAGGAAAGCTACAGACCAATATCTCTGATGAACATAGATGCCAAAATATTAAACAAGATCTTGGCCAACCGGATACAGCAACATATCAAAAAGATTGTTCATCATGACCAAGTGGGATTCATCCCAGGAATGCAAGGCTGGTTCAACACCCTGTAAGTCAATCAATGTCATTCACCACATCAATAAAAGCAAAGTCAAAAAACACATGATTATCTCAATAGATGCAGAGAAAGCCTTTGACAAATCCAACACCCATTCATGCTCTAAACGCTACAAAAAATGGGAATAGATGGGAAATTCCTCAAGATAGTGGAGTCTATATATAGCAAACCTACAGCCAACATCATACTCAATGGACAGAAACTGAAAGCATTCCCCCTCAGATCGGGGACTAGACAGGGCTGTCCACTGTCACCGTTACTCTTCAACATAGTGTTGGAAGTTCTTGCCATAGCAATCAGACAAGAGAAAGAAATCAAAGGAATACAAATTGGAAGGGAAGAAGTCAAGCTCTCACTATTTGCAGATGATATTATAGTATACATAAAAAAAAAAAAAAAAACTAAAGAATCCAGCAGAAAACTACTGGAAGTTATTAGGCAATATAGCAAGGTATCAGGCTACAAAATCAATGTACAAAAGTTAGTGGCATTTCTTTATGCAAACACTAAATCTGAAGAAGACATCCAGAAATCACTGCCATTTACTGTATCAGAAAAATCAATCAAATACCTAGGAATAAAGTTGACCAAAGAAGTGAAAGACTTGTATGCTGAAAAGTATGAGTCGCTACTCAAGGAAATAGAAACTGATACCAGGAAATGGAAAGATATCCCATGATCATGGATTGGAAGAATAAATATCATCAAAATGAATATTCTCCACAGAGCCATATACAAATTTAATGCAATACCCATGAAAGTTCCACCAAGCTTCTTTAAGAGAATAGAACAAACACTACAGTCATTTATCTGGAACCTGAAAACACCTAGAATTGCCAAAACCATCTTAAGGAAAAGAAACAGAAATGGAGGCATCACACTCCCAGACCTTAAACTATATTATAAAGCCATCATCATCAAAACAGCATGGTACTGGAACAAAAATAGGCACACAGACCAGTGGAACAGAATTGAAAGCCCTGAAATAAATCCCAACACCTATGGGCATCAAATCTTTGATAAGGGGGCCCAAAGGATTAAATGGAAAAAGGAGGCTCTCTTCAGTAAATGGTGCTCAGAAAACTGGGTTGAAACATGGAAAAGATTGAAATGGAACCACTTTATCTCACCAGAAACAAAAATAAACTCCAAATGGATCAAAGACCTAGATGTCAGACCAGAAACAATCAAATACTTAGAGGAAAACATTGGTAAAACACTTTCCCACCTACACCTCAAGGACATCTTTGATGAATCAAACCCAATTGCAAGGAAGACTAAAGCAGAAACAAACCAATGCGACTACATCAAATTGAAAAGCTTCTGCACATCCAAACAGAGAGACCCCTCACAGAATGGGAGAAGATCTTCACATGCCATACATCAGACAAGAAACTAATCACCAAAATATATAAAGAGCTCAGCAAACTTAGCACCAAAAAAGCAAATGACCCCATCCAAAAATGGGCAGATGATATGAACAAAACATTCACCTCAGAGGAGATCCAAAAGGCTAACAAACATATGAAAAACTGTTCTAGGTCACTGATTGTCAGAGAAATGCAAATTAAGACAACACTAAGATACCACCTCACTCCTGTAAGAATGGCATACATCAAAAAGGACAGCAGCAACAAGTGCTGGAGAGGATGTGGGGACAGAGGTACCCTTTTACATTGCTGGTGGGAATGTAAATTGGTACAGCCTCTGTGGAGAGCAGTCTGGAAAACTCTCAGAAGGCTAGACATGGACCTTCCATATGATCCAGTAATTCCTCTCCTGGGGTTATACCCCAAGGACTCCATAACACCCAACCAAAAAGAGGTGTGTACTCCTACGTTCATAGCAGCACAATTCATAATAGCTAAAACCTGGAAGCAACCCAGGTGCCCAACAACAGATGAGCGGCTGAGAATGCTGTGGTATATATACACAATGGAATACTATGCAGCTATCAAGAACAATGAACCCACCTTCTCTGACCCTTCTTGGACAGAGCTAGAAGGAATTATGTTATGTGAAATAAGTCACAAAGATAAAGATGAGTATTTGATGATCCCACTTATCAACAGAAGTTGAGGAAGAAGAGCTGAAAGGGAAACTAAAAGCAGGACCTGATCAAATTGTAAGTAGGGCACCAAAGTAAAAACCCTGTGGTGAGGGGTAGACATGCAGTTTCCTGGGACAGTGGGGGGTGAGAGTGGGTGGGAGGGATGGGTCACAGCTTCTGGTGGTCTGAATTGTGTTTATGTACACTCCTAGCAAAATGTAGACATATAAATCAGTAGTTAATTAATATGAGAGGAGGAAAATCAGTTGTATGTCTCAAAGTTTCTCAAAACACAAACTGAATCCTTTTAATATATAGGCTGTGTATTTGACATGCGGACTCTCTCAAAAGCCTAGACCAAGGAGATTAGAAGCATCCAATAGCACAGCTATATACAAGATACTGGATACTGTACAGCAAACCATAACAAAAGGACTTTTCAAAGTTAACCCAATTACCAAATAATGTGATGATAACATTAACTATCGATTGTCTTTTTGAACCCTAAGACAGCATAACCTCACATCTCCACTATAGAGCCCCTACTTCCCCCAGTCCTGGAACCCTTGGATAGGGCCCACTTTCCCGTATGCGTCTCCCAATCCATACCAAATAATATTGCATCCACCGATCACAACCTAACCAACGCAACGATTGCCACCTCAACATGCTTCACCTCAGACTGTATCCAGAGACTTCATGTGGGGAATGACAACCCTTCAGCTTCATTACTCGGGTGAGACCTTTCCTTTTATAGTACACTCTAATTTCATCTCAGGTGGTTCACTTTCTAACAAAGTCCCATAACTTAGATATACACCAGTTTCTGTGAGAGAGAGATTATGTGCACACGTATCCATAAACTACTGCAAAATATATACCTGAAAGCAGAAGTACACTAGAGTTTGCAGTGAGTCCCTCTCTAACACTTCCTCTCCACTATTCCAAGCTTGGGATCCATGATTGCTTAACAATTTCTTTGGCTTTGTATGTTAACTCTCTTTTCAATCACCAGGTTCCAGATGCCACCAGGATGCTGGCCAGGCTTCCCTGGATTGAAGACCCCACCAATGTGTCCTCGAGCTCAGCTTCCCCAGAGACACACCTTACTAGGGAAAGAGAGAGGCAGACTGGGAGTATGGACCGACCATTCAACGTCCATGTTCAGCGGGGAAGCAATTACAGAAGCCAGACCTTCTTCTACCTTTTGCAACCCTCAGTGACCCTGGGTCCATGCTCCCAGAGGGCTAGAGAATGGGAAAGCTATCATGGGAGGGGGTGGGTTATGGAGATTGGGTGGTGGGAATTGTGTGGAGTTGTACCCCTCCTACGTTATGGTTTTGTTCATTAATCCTTTCTTAAATAAAAAAGAAAAAAAAAGAAAACCCCTAACAGTGAATCTGCAAATTAGTTTACTCTGCCAGTCTGAGAAAAGACAGCCAATTGTAAGAAGTATCAAAAACAAAACAAAACCAACAAACAACAACAAAAAAAAAACCTCCAGGTAGTAAAAAAAAGAAAAAAAAAAACCCTCCAAGTAGTCTTTCCCCGGCAGGTATGAGGATCTGATTGGTCATGTATATTGTCACTCAAATACAGCTCCAGCCACTTAAAAAAAAGAGAAATTAAAGAAAGAGGCTCATAATGAAACCCCATTTGAGCCAGGAATCTTGGTAAAGAAAATAGCTCAGCAGAAAGCCTGCTAGAAATTGCTTTCTAGCCCCTTGGGACTGGTTCTGGGGTGGGGGGTGGTGTGAGCTCAGAAATAGTCAAAAGATTTTCCTTTGTCCCCCTGGTCTCTTTTGTCAGCCCAAGAGAAAGTTTTGGGACTGTATTTTGGTGTCATTCTGACCAGCCCGTGTTCACCCTCCTACAGACATCCCAGTACCCTACCCTATCCAGAGAATCCTGGGTTTCAAGCTGCTGCTTCTTGGAGCTCAAGGCAACTGCAGCTCCAGAGTCGCCATCTTGGTTCTAAATAGCAATTTTAAATAAATATTTTACAGCACTTTGTAACGAGATTGGGGGGCTGAGTGGTGGTTCAGCTGGTCAAGGGAACATATTAAAATAAACAAGGATCCAGGTTCAAGCTCCCAGTGGTGAAGCAGGGCTGTAGGTGTCTGTCTCTCTCCCTGTCTATCACCCCCTTCCTTCTCAATATCTGGCTGTCTCTATCTAATAATAAATAAAGATAATAACAATTTTAAAAAATTTAAAAAAATTAAATGAGATTAGGTCTAGAGATCATTAGGTCCTGGTGTAGGGAATGGCCTTGTAATAAACTCTACCTAGTGGGACATAATTAGAATAAGGGTGACATCAGGCTGATTAGGTAAATTAAGTTATTCAACCCTGAGCCTGCCAGAAGTTGAGCCTATCTCCTCCTTGGTTTCCTCTTTTCCTATGTGCTCCATGCCAGCTCGGCGTTTCAGGATTAGCTGTGGTGCTTCCTATAACAGAGACTGAACATATGGAGCTAATCTTTGGTAACTAAATTATGGACCCATGGGCCTGGCCTATTCTTACCACTGTCTTTTTTGCTGTACTTAAAATGCACCATTCCATAGTTCTGTACTCCTGTAATATATTAAACCTTGACTGTCTAAAACCCATGCCAAGATGTGCCTGTAAAGTCTTTTAATTTTTCAATTACTCTAACCTAGTTTTCAGCCGTGTTACCACATCAAAGGTATTGTAGTACTGGTCCTGTGCTATTGTATCTTTTTCTGTTTTTCTCTCTGTTATTCTATCTGACTGAAAAATAAGTCTGGAGTGGTGAAATTACACCTGTATAAGGCCCTGACTTCATCAAAAAAGAAACTTAAGAAGTTTAGGTGTAAGTGGCAAATATTCTAATAGCTCATATATTCAGTTGCAGCAGTGTATACTAGTCATTTCATTTTTATTAATTTTTATAATATTTGTGTGTTTATTGAATAGAGACAGCTGGAAATCAAAAGCATAAAGGAAAGTAGAGAGAAAGAGAGACACCTGTAGCCCTGCTTTACAACTCACAAAGGGTTCCCCCTGCAGGGGGGGGGGGAGGGCTCAAAACCAGGTCCTTGCGCATTGTATCATGTGCACTTAACCAGGTACACCACCACCCAGCCTCTCCAACTAGTCATTTCTTATCTCCTTTGAACATTATCTAAAAGACTTATCTAGTAGAATGTGTTAGAAGTACTTAAAATATTTCAATTTTATGACATTATGTGCCTGAAAAAATCTTCAAAAATATTTTTACTTTACAATTTATTAATATATAGTTTTGCCAGTGAAAATTAGAAACACATCTCCAGCAACACCATAAGCCAGAGCTGAGAAGTTCTGTAGTATTTATTTCTTCTGTTTATCTCTCATTTAAAAAAAAAAAAATATATATATATATATATATATATATATAGAGAGAGAGAGAGAGAGAGAGAGAGAGAGAGAGAGAAACACAGGAGATCGGAGAGTAGAGGGAACACAAATTTTTATTCATGCGGGCATCTCAGAGTTGGGTGAGAGATCAGTGATTGGAGCCACGTGGAGCTAGCAAAATGGCTGCCTCCCACTACACACAACAACCCTTCTCTGCGTCAGGGCACCAAAAGGGGCAAAAAGAGATTGGACCCACAGCAGCAGTGGGCTATATAGGATAAAAACGGGAAGTGAGAGTCCAAACAGTATTGGTCAGGAAAGGCACTCAGGGAATATAGTTTCAACTCTCACAGGAATTGACAATATCCTGAGGGGACAACATGGTGGATGTGACCGCATCTGCACAGTTTCCCAACACACATACATAATTATTATAAATTAAGAAGTAATGTATTTAGCACTTAATTTTAACTATAATAATATCAATTAGACAATATATTATACTTGACTATTAATATATATATGCACACAATACATGCCTGTTTAATAAAATAACTAATTCTATAATATACTAACGTAAGCAATACATTAATTTAATTTTCTTAATATTTGTTATTAAGACACTGTACATTTATTTTTATTAAGATATGGTAAATAAAATTATAAATCTCAAATAGCAAAACCTGAAAAATATCACAAAGTATATCTCTGTCTCTATCCAATAAGTAATTAATAAATAAAAATATTAAAAAAGGCATTTGTGACTTTTAGGTTTCATTTTCATTTATTCACGGTTTCATCTTAAAATTGTGTGACATGATTACATTATTTTTTATATTAAATGTAAGTATTTATATTCACTGTTTCAAAGAAGAATTGTAACTGGATCTATACTTCAGGACGTGATATTCAATATCAGAATTTTATAATTTTTCTTTATAAATGTATTATGTATTCCTTTCTCAATCTTACTATGTATATTGGTTTACTTTTTACACTACTGTGCACAGTAGTCCTGTTTGTAGATTAATCAATCTATTAAATGAGAAAAAAACACATTGATATGTTGTGTTTTTAAAAAATTTCTTTATTAGGTGATTAATTATTTAGAGTCTATAGTAAAATATAATAATTTGTACAATTATAACATTTTTTCAGTTTTCCACATAAAAATCAAACTTCCTCTAGGTCCTCCTCTGCCATCATATTTCAAGATCTGACCATCCCTAATCCCTACACACACACACATACACACACACACACACACACACACACACACACACAAGTCTTTTACTTTGGTGTAATAAAGCAACTCCATTCCAAGTTCTATTTTGTGATTTCCCTTCTGTTCTTATTTTTTAGCTTCTGTCTATGAATGAGATTATCCCATATTTATCCTTCTCTTTTTACTTATCTCATTTAATATGGTTCCTTGAAGCTCCATCCAAGTTGAGGTGAAGGAGGTGAATTCACCATTCTTAATAGCTGAATAGTATATTCCATTGTGTATATAGACCACAACTTTCCCAGTAACTCATCTATTTTTGAACACTTGGGTTGCTTCCAGGTTTTGGTTATTATAAATTGTGCTGCTATGGATAGAGGCATACACAAATGTTTTTGAATAGGTGAGTTTGGCTCTTTAGGATATATCTCCAGGAGAGAAATGATAGGGTCATAGGGTAGGTCCATTTCTAACCTTATGAGAGTTCTTTAGTATTTTCTTCACAAGGTCTGGACTAATTAACATTCCAACCATCAGTGCAAGAGAATTCCTTTGTCTCCACAACCTCTCCAGCGTTTGTTGCTGCTACCTTTTCTGATATATGACATTCTCACAGGATAGAAGTAACTCATTATTTTCTTTATTTGCATTTCTCTGACAATAAAGGACTTGGAGCATTTGTTCATATTTTTTTGTTGTCCACTGGATCTCTTCTTTGGTGAATATTCTACTCATATCCTTTCCCCATTTTTGGATGGGGTCATTCATTTTTTTTTCGTTGCTGAGTTTGATGAGCTCTTTATATATTTTGTTTATTAGCCTCTTGTCTGATATATGGCATGTAAAGATCTTCTCCCCATTCTGTAAGGGGTCTCTTTGTTGGGGTGGTGGTTTCTTTTTCTGTCCAGAAGCTTTTTAATTTGATGTAGTCATATTGGTTTATTTATTTATTTTTAGTCTTCTTTGTAATTGGATCCATATCATTGAAGATATCTTTAAAATTTAAATGGAAAAGAGTTCTGCCAATATTTTTCCTCTAAGTATTTTATAGTTTCTGGCCTAGCATCCAAGTCCTCAATCCATTTGGAACTTACTTTTGTTTCTGATGAAATGTAGTGGTTCAGTTTTATTCTTCTGCATGTTGCAAACCAGTTTTTCCAACACCATTTGTTTAAATAAAGTAAGTATATAAGTGGGAACAGGTGGTGGTGCACCTAGTTGAGCACATGTATTATAATGTGCAAGGACCTGGATTTGAGCCCCCGGTCCCCACCTGCATAGGGAAAGCGTTGCAAGTGGTGATTATTGCTGCAGGTGTCTCTCAGTCCCTCCTCCTCTTTATCACCCTCTTGATTTCTGGCTGTATTTATCCAATAAATAAAGACGATAAAATTTTTAAAAAGAAAGTACATAAGTATGCTTAATACTGTTATTATATACTAACACACACATATATATTTATATATGATAAGTTATTTATACATGGAGAATTTGAAGATGTAAATGAAATCTTGGAATTATTTTAGACCTAATATAAGAACATGCTGGTATATGTTCAAATTAGAGAACTAATGATTAGTTTTGGAAGTTATCATAGGGGCATGCCATTAAGTGTGTAAAAATCATAATAGGAACTTTGACTTTTACTCTGCATTGAGAAGGGAAGGAAATAATTTCATTATCAATGTTATAATAAATCAGAATGTAGTTCAGATCCAGTGAGGTTAATTAATTGGAAATATTATTAAAAATGCTATTAAATGTCAAAAGATATCTGCAAACCAGGACAGGAGAATAAAATAGTCCATGTATTAATTTAGATTAGTTAAGGGGGGTTAATTAAACTATGTCATGTATTATGATGTAACCATCAAAAATAAAATCAGACTGTGATCTTATGCTCCATCTGTGAGTATTTATGGCTGACAAGGATATAGAACAGACATATAAATTTCAAATTCAATTCAAAAGTCACTAACATACATGGACAAAAACTGCTTTCTGCTACACTGAAAGTTGATCAGTTTGGCCATATTGTTTACAGGAATTGATGGGTCCAAATAAATATATCACTGGGGGACTGGGAGTTGATTTGAGTTGTAGAGGTTTCAGCTCATATATGTTGGGCCTGTCCCTTTCTACCATCTGAGAGCATGAGCTAAAGTTCTTGGCCACCATATGGAAGCATCTAGCAAAAGGAGAATCTTGGTAAGTTGTGAAATAGTGCTATGATGTATCTCCTCTATCTCTCTTTCTCTTTCTGTCTTTCATCCTCTATCCAAACAAATATAATACACTTGGAGCAGTACAGTAGAATTTTTCAAGCATGCAACTTCAGAGTCTTTAGTAGAAACTAATGAGTCAGTGAATAAATAAATGAATTAACAAAATAAAATAAATGTATCACTGTGTATCAGAATGAATCCATGATAGTCTAATATCCCTTTAGAAATGGTACCAATGTGTTCCATGTCAGGATGAAAAAACTGACAAAAGAAAATATAGGATGTAGAATTGCCAGTGAGCCTTATAGCAGTGAACAAAAATGTCCTTTTTATTTTTTGTAGTCATTTTACATGCAACTTGGAATAACAAAGTTTGTGACCAGAACTAAAGAAAACTGAAAGAACTAAGTCAATACAGGCGGGGTTGAAAAGCTAGGTACCATCATGAACCAGGACTCTAAAATGTGATGGTGGAAAAGAATACAAGTTGGGGCTGAGAATGCTTTGAAGATACCTGTCACAGGGGAATGAGAAATTGAGGGGCCAGGCGTTGGCGCATTATGTTAAATTCACATAATGTGAAGTTCAGGGACTGGCACAAGGGTCCTGGTTCAATCTCCCTGGTTCCCCACCTGCAGGGGGCTCTCTGCACAAGTGGTGAAACAGGTCTGCAGGTTTCTCTCTCTCTCTCTTTCTCTCTCTCTCTCTTTCCTTTAAAGAATGTTAAGATAATTAACATGACAGAAGAGACCAAAATTTGACTTACATAGGGTGCCAGGGATCAAATTTACTTAATCTGAAACAGAAAAAAAGGAGACACAGGCATAACTGTTCCATCACTTGTGAAATTTCATTCCTTTATGTGGGGACGGGGGCATGGTAACGTATGGTGGCACAGAAACACAATGTTTATCCAGCCAAAAAAGTAGTCAAGAGACTAGAAGGTGAAATCATCTGTGAATTGAACTTCACTGAGGAGCAGGATGCTTGCTGTCAAGGGAGAGAACAGGCTGGCAAAATAACACAACAGAATCGAACACGAGTCAGCCCAGGTTCAATACTAGCTTGTTTGGGTTGAACGGTTTTGATTTTTATAAAGACAGAAAAAGTAAAAATTTGAGACTCCTAAAGACTGCCCCACTTTCTCTCTATACCAGATGTGGGTCTTTTGCCCCAATTCTGCAGCCCTTTGACCAAACACCTTGAATGCACCTAGGACACCAGCCTCATCTTTTATACCCTGATAGTGAGCTAACTTACCCTGACCAAGAACTAACTTTGGTGCAGGTGAGAGCAGCAGTTAAGTAACTGATTCTCAGTCATGCCCTGCAGTTGTGTGAAGGAGACCTGAGGAATCATCTCCATATTCTCTCCGAATATTTTCACACTCTGATGAGAGGAAATCTCCAAATTAAGTCCCTGAGTATGCTCAGAGAGGGGGCTCCATAGTTCAGAAGGACCAGGAGCCATTCCTGAGATAGGTCTACACCCACTGTTATCCAGGTGAAGACATCTGGGGCTAACCACTTCTGCCTGAAGTGATTCCGGGAACATTTCTACACCACCTGCTATCGGGATGGTAACGTCTGGGTGGGAAGGGGCTAAATATATAAGTGCTTATTATACATCTGGTTCTGTAACTTCAGCTTGTTTCCCCATTGCTAGAGTGTATAAAAACTGAATTAAATCCACATGTTAAAATGCACCTGGTTGAATGTGCATGTTAAAATGCACCTGGTTGAATGCACATGTTAAAATGCTTAAGGACACAGGTTTGAGCCCCTGGTCTCCCACCTGCAAGGGAGAAAGCATTGCAAGTGTAGAAGCAGGACTGCAGGTGCCTCTCTCCCTCTCAATCTCCCCTTTCCATCTTGATTTCTGGCTGTCTCTATCCAATAAGTAAATAAAAATGATTTAAAAAAAACTGGATGAACATTAAAGATAAGGACCCTAGCACTCAGCTTTGCTAGGTTTGACTTCTTTCAATCTGCAACCTTTTTAAAGGCTATGCTTGCCTTTGTTGGTGTCCTGGAGTACTAGTGGTATCCTGACCCTCTAGGGTGAATTAATCTGGCTGAATTATTTGCTGAACAAAGGGCTGAAATTAGTCCCTCCTTGTTTTCTGCACCAACTCCATCCTGGTCCCCCTACCCAGGCTCATCTACTCCCTACAAGGCAACTTCCTGTTATAAATGCCTTAACAGTGACAAATGGCTGGTGCTTTGGTAATAGACCCCAATGTTACCCAGCTCACCCCTGGTTGTTGTCCTCTTTGGATCCAGATCCCCGGTGTTGCTCCTCACAGCACTGAAGGAAAGTAGACAGAAGTGGTTGGTGTTGATGGGCTGGAAATCCAGCCAAGAACAGTATGAAAGGCTCAGGGATGTTCTCTGGCTCACAGGGTATCACATTCCTCCCCAAGCAGGGGGCACATACTGAGACCACACTGGGGAAGAAAAACTAGAATCCAAAAAA
Source organism: Erinaceus europaeus (assembly GCF_950295315.1). Classification (NCBI taxonomy): domain Eukaryota; kingdom Metazoa; phylum Chordata; class Mammalia; order Eulipotyphla; family Erinaceidae; genus Erinaceus; species Erinaceus europaeus. The sequence continues at coordinate 34,694,770 of NC_080175.1, forward strand.
TCCCCTCCTCTCAGTTTCTTTGTGTTCTATCCAGCAGCAGCAACAGCAGCAACAACAACAACAATAACAACAAGAACATAGAAAAAATGGCCACCAAAAGTAGTAGATTTGTAGTATAGGCGTACTGAGCTGCAGCCATAACCCTGGGGGCAAAAAAAAAAAAAAGAAAAAAAATTGTCCCATGTGTCATCAGAGGGATTGTAAAATATTAACCCTACAATAAAATGATAAAAGATCACTTTGAATGTTACTGATACTTTATCTCATGTAATCACATTTACCATTATTGTATGTATACATTATACACAACTTTCAGTCAAATTCACACAGTAGTATTATAATATGCAGGCTAGCTATCAATTATTCACTACAAAGGGGAATTCAACACCAGCAAAATTTTATTTGTGCATTACAGGCATTTTTAGTAAAATTTTGCTCAAAGCAAAACATTTTGTTTTTTTTTTTTGATTTCTTTATTTATTTATTGGTTAGAGACAGCCAGAAATCAAGAAGGAAGGAGGTGATAGAGAGGGAGAGAGACAGTGCTTCACCACTTGCAAAGTTTCCCTCTGCAGGTGGGGACCAGGGGCTAGAACCTGGGTCCTTGGGCATTGTAACATGTGTGTTCAACCAGGTGTGCCATCACCGGGCCCCAAGCCAACTTTTTAAAAACATATTAGACAAATAATTTAACTTTTTATCCATGATATTCTATGATGGCCTGTTGTAAACATATTTATTTAAAAATTAAGTAATGAAAGAACACAAAGGACGAGTAAAATGCAATGTGTTTTCTACTTGCTTTCTATAACTCATCTAATTTAACTTCATTCTCATCATTTTCCAGTTAACATAGAAAGTGCTATTTCCTTTATACTAAGTTTCCAGCACAATGAAATAATTTATTTTTCCCATGAACTGTATCATAACTGAAAGCTTGAGAGTGTCCTACATCATCTTTATTGTTGAACAAAATACTGCTTCTCAGTTTAAATTCAATTTAAAGAGAAATGATTTACTGAACATTTGACCATACATAAAATGCAGTGAAGATAAATAGAAAGAGGACAGATCCTTAAGTTGTACAGAACATCATGCTGAGTTCTCTATCTTGGTAGCCACTCTGTCTTACAGAAAGGCTCAATTTCCTCCACTTTAAGGTGGGAGAACTAATGGGTAACATATAGGAACACATAACTGTAAAGTTCAATATTTAAGGTAACTTCAAAGTTTACCAAAGATCATAGATGAAATAATGTAATATGAATAATTGTTCATTTGCATACTGCATACTAAGGTAAGAATTTACAGTACTTGGTAAATATTTTAAATTTTGAATACTTGTACATAGATAACAAATGTATATTAATAATCCAGGCAAAAATGTATATTAATAATTAATAATTACAATCAGTTTGGAATAAATTCTCTATCACAGAGCATGATGTTAGTTACTTGATTAAAAGAAAATGTAAAAATTGCACAATATTTTAAACAATGTTAATTTGTCTTTATTTTTTAAATATTTATTTATTTATTTGTTTTTGCCTCCAGGGTTATGTGGGGTCTCAGTGCCTGCACCAAGAATCCACTGCTCCTGGAGGCTATGTTGTCCTGGTTGTTTTATCGTCCTTGTGGTTATTACTGTTTTGTTATTGATGTCGTTGTTGTTGGATAGGACAGAGAGAAATGGAGAGAGGAGGGGAAGACAGAGAGGGGAAGAGAAAGATAGACACCTGCAGACCTGCTTCACCCCTTGTGAAATGACCCCCTTGCAGGTGGGGAGCAGGGGGCTTGTACTAGGATCCTTAATGCCAGTGCTTGTACTTTACACCTTGTGCACTGCCTCCTCCCCAACCCCCTTTTTCCCCTTATTTTAAGGCTGAATAAAAGAGTCTCAGATATATTTTCATGTATTGAGGAAAGGATGATGAGAATTGGGAAGGAAATTCAAGATAACCCCCAAAAATAAATAAGACAAGCACAAAAGAAAATAATGATTTTCACTGGTTATCTACCACCATTGTATGTTTGTTAGACATCTATAATTTAAGCACAAAGGTCAGGAAAAGTAGAAATGAATTTAAAGTTTCAGTAATTTTAATGTGTCTAATCATCATATGTAAATTAAAACCTGCAAATTAGCTTGTTAAATAAGTATTGATAATACTAACCATAAAGGAATTATTTGAGTGTGGGGGTAGATAGCATAATGGTTATGCAAAGAGATTCTCAAGTCTGAGACTCCAGAGTCCAAGATCAATCCCCCACACCATCATAAGCCAGAGCTGAGCAGTGCTCTGGTATTAAAAACAAATAAATAAATAAATAAATAGAATTATTTGACTATATCAACTTATTGAATGAATAATGTTACCCAATGAAGAAGGTTTATTTTATTTTGGATATATATATTTAACAATATAAATCAAATCACTATGGATACATTTATATATACACATAAATTCTATTCATACATTTTAGTTGTATATTATTTAATTATATACATAAGTTTAACATACAGTTAATTTATTATTTATTTCATTGTGCTTCTTCTGTTTGACCCTGAAACTGTTCTAACTTTGCCCTCAGTTCTGTTCATTCATTATCTGTGTGCCTTATACTCATCAGTTTAATTTAGTTATTTTTTTACATATTTTATTTTTCAGATAGAAGGATTTATCTGCCAAAGAGGCAGAGAAATGAAAAATAAACCATGCACTAAATCTTCTCCCAATGTTTGGAGACCAGACTTGAAACTGGATAGAGAACACGGTCAATTAATACTTTTCAAGAGAGTTATTTTGGCCAGACCCCTTGTGTCATGTTATTGGTATTCATAAGTTTACTGAAAACCACTTTTGACATATATTTCTATAGATAAACTCTGTAATTATTGAGATATATTTACATATTTTGAATTTTTATAACATACAAACCAGTCTTTTATATACATTTTATGATAACTAGAATATGTTTTCTCGGTTCTTTTCTTTGATTGAACCAACATGATAATACCCCTGGCTGGGTTCTACCATCTGAAAAGTGGGTAAGTCTCCTACATGATCAAGTTAGTGGTTAACATTAACTTGGGTCTAGGAATAATTTTTCTGTTTGTTTTTACTAGAACAATGTTTAACTCTGGTTTATGGCTTAGGGATTGAACTTGGGACCTCTGAGCCTGAGGCAGGAAAGTCTTTACATAACAACTAGGCTACCATCCCCAAACCAGGGGTACAGTTCTCTTAACCCTATGCCTATGGTTGACACTGAATCAAACCAATACCGTGGGTGAGAGGGAATATCTAGAGCATTTTTCAGAATATTTTCTCTTCTCACCAGTAAGACAATAGTTTGCATTTCTTGAAACACCACACTTGGGTAGAATATAGCTTGCCAGTGATATACTTCTGCTTAAATGTGTGATCTTTGATTTTCTGCAAATCATTGCTGTAAAATGATGATAAAACTAATGTTTGGCAATGGGCAGATTTATGAAACTCTTAAAATATAGCACCATGTCATGAGAGATTTAAAGCTTGTTGGACTTAATTCAGATGTCAAACTATATAAGAAGGAAATAGATAGTTGGGAATTGCTCAGCTCATCATGATTATATTTGTCCTTTCCATGACTTTGAAATCATTTTACAAATCTAAGCTTTCTCTTGGTTCAGTACAAGATGGTAAGCAATAATTTTCGTCTCAGACTTGGAGAACATATTTCTCTAGCAGGTCATGGCCATAAACTCAGTTCACAGCAATTTACAGCATTTCTACAATATATTGAATTATTTTTTCAACTAGATTGTCTTTGCTTTAATAAAAATGTAAAAAAGCAATCGCTGTTTGCTAATTAGGTTCAAAAGCTGATATGTACTCTCCTGGAAGGGGTGATAGTATATAACTACTCAACAGCTTGATGTACACACACTTTGTAAGATACAAAGCTGATTCTATTCCATGATTTCTTTATCTATTAAAAAATAATAACCAAAGTACATTAAAATTTTAATATGAATATCTATAGGTAAGTAATTTCTAAAAGGTTGGAGTACTTTAGGAGCTCAATTATCCATTTGGAAATAGATTAAGCATGGGAATATTGATAGGATTTTATCCATAGTAATAGTATCATTAAATAGAAGGTTGATGGCATAAATGAAAATCAGGCTCATGGAGGCTATAATCTAGTTTTAGTTCTTCTATATAATACTTTTGTGATTAGCTATCAACTCAGACAAAGTTTACTAAAGTCATGGGCCACATGGAACATACCTAAAATAGATTTCCTTGCTTCTTCTCGCACAAAGACTCCTGGTTTTATTTGCTTTATTCCTACCTTTGGGTGCCTATTTATTGAAAAAAATTGCCTTATATGATGCTGTTATACCCGTGATGTGACCCAGATTTGAACCCATAGCTTTCCATATTGGGGGAAGCTCCAGCACTGTGGTATCTTTCCCTCTCTCACAACTATCTCGCTATTTGGAAAAGAAAAGAAGCTGCAGAGTTGAAGTTATGGTCACAACAGCAAATACAAAACTATCTGCATGATTTTGAAAGCTTGTAGAGTTGAGGAATGGAAATCCTCAGTGAATTAGTGACAAATATACAGAGTTTATTCTTTTATGTTAAATAATGTTATTTATGAAAATATGTCGACATTTAATGAAGAACCTCCATGCTAATGAACAAAGCAGCATCATTCAGGAAGTCGGTCGTTAGAGCAGTGGGTTAAGTACATGTGGAACAAAGCACAAGGACCTGTGATCCTGGTTCAAGCACCAGGCTCCCCACCTACAGGGAGGGTTGCTGCACAAGTGGTAAAGCTGATCTGCAGGTGTCTGTCTTTCTCTCCCTTTCTCTTTCTTCCCCTCCTCTCTCCATTTCTCTCTGTCCTATTTAGCAACAACGACATCAGTAACAACAATAATAATAACGACAACAACAATAAAAAACAACAAGGGCAACAAAAGGGAAAATTGTATATATATATATATATATATGTATATATATATATATATACATATATATATATAATTTTTTATTTAAGAAAGGATTAATGAACAAAAACATAAGGTAGGAGGGGTACAACTCCACACAATTCCCACCAAACAATCCCCATAACCCAACCCCTCCCATGATAACTATCTCATTCTATAGCCCTCTGGGAGCATGGACCCAGGGTCGTTGAGGGTTGCAGAAGGTAGAAGGTCTGGCTTCTGTAATTGCTTCCCCGCTGAACATGGACGTTGACTGGTCGGTCCATACTCCCAGTCTGCCTCTCTCTTTCCCTAGTAAGGTGTGTCTCTGGGGAAGCTGAGCTCCAGGACACATTGGTGGGGTCTTCAATCCAGGGAAGCCTGGCCAGCATCCTAGGGCATCTGGAACCTGGTGATTGAAAAGAGAGTTAACATACGAAGCCAAACAATTTGTTGAGCAATCATGGATCCCAAGCTTGGAATAGTGGAGAGGAAGTGTTAGGGAGGGACTCACTGCAAACTCTAGTGTACTTTTGCTTTCAGGTATATATTTTGCAGTAGTTTATGGATACGTGTGCACATAAGCTCTCTCTCACAGAAACTGGTGTATATCTAGGTTATGGGACTTAGTTAGAAAGTGAACTACCTGAGATGAAATTAGAGTGTACTATAAAAGGAAAGGTCTCACCCGAGTAATGAAGCTGAAGGGTTGTCATTCCACACGTGAAGTCTCTGGACACAGTCTGAGGTGAAGCATGTTGAGGTGGCAGTCGTTGCGTTGGTTAGGTTGTGATCGGCGGATGCAATATTATTTGGTTTGGATTGGGAGACACATCTGGGAAAGTGGGCCCTATCCAAGGGTTCCAGGACTGGGGGAAGTAGGGGCTCTATAGTGGAGATGTGAGGTTCCTGCTGTCTTAGGGTTCAAAAAGACAATCGATAGTTAATGTTATCACATTATTTGGTAATTGGGTTAACTTTGAAAAGTCCTTTTGTTATGGTTTGCTGTACAGTATCCAGTATCTTGTATATAGCTGTACTATTGGATGCTTCTAATCTACTTGGTTTAGGCATATATATATATATATATATATATATATATATATATATATATATATATTTAAATTTTTATTTAAGAAAGGATTAGTGAACAAAAACATAAGGTAGGAGGGGTACAACTCCACACAATTCCCACCACCCAATCCCCATAACCCACCCCTCCCATGATAGCTTTCCCATTCTCTAGCCCTCTGGGAGCATGGACCTAGGGTCGTTGAGGGTTGCAGAAGGTAGAAGGTCTGGCTTCTGTAATTGCTTCCCCGCTGAACATGGGCGTTGACTGGTCGGTCCATACTCCCAGTCTGCCTCTCTCTTTCCCTAGTAAGGTGTGTCTCTGGGGAAGCTGAGCTCCAAGACACATTGGTGGGGTCTTCAATCCAGGGAAGTCTAGCCAGCATCCTGGTGGCATCTGGAACCTGGTGATTGAAAAGAGAGTTAACATATGAAGCTAAACAATTTGTTGAGCAATCATGGACCCAAAGTTTGGAATAGTGGAGAGGAAGTGTTAGGGAGGTACTCACTGCAAACTCTAGTGTACTGCTTTCAGGTATATATTTTGCAGTAGTTTATGGAAATGTGTGCACATAAGCTCTCTCTCACAGAAACTGGTGTATATCTAGATTATGGGACTTTGTTAGAAAGTGAACTACCTGAGATGAAATTAGAGTGTACTATAAAAGGGAACGTCTCACCCGAGTAATGAAGCTGAAGGGTTGTCAATCCACACGTGAAGTCTCTGGATACAGTCTGAGTTGAAGCATGTTGAGGTGGCAATCGTTGCTTTGGTTAGGTTGTGATCGGCGGATGCAATATTATTTGGTTTGGATTGGGAGACGCATACGGGAAAGTGGGCCCTATCCAAGGGTTCCAGGACTGGGGGAAGTAGGGACTCTATAGTGAAGATGTGAGGTTCCTGCTGTCTTAGGGTTCAAAAAGACAATCGATAGTTAATATTATCATGACATTATTTGTTAATTGGGTTAACTTTGAAAAGTCCCTTTGTTATGGTTTGCTGTACAGTACCCAGTATCTTCTATATAGCTGTGCTATTGGATGCTTCTAATATACTTGGTCTAGGCTTTTGAGAGAGTCCGCATATCAAATACATAGCCTATATATTAAAAAGATTCAGTTTGTCTTTTAAGAAACTTTGAGACATACAACTAATTTCTCCCTCTCATATTAATTAACTACTGATTTATATGTCTACATTTTGCTAGGAGTGTACATAAACACCATTCCCACCACCAAAGAACTGTGACCCATCCTTCCCGCCCACTCCCACCCCCCACTGGCCCAGAAAGCTACATGTCTATCCCTCACCACTGGGTTTTTACTTTGGTGCCCTACTTACAATTTGATCAGGTGCTGGTTTTAGTTTCCCTTTCAGATCTTCTTATTCAGCTTCTGTTGATGAGTGGGATCATCCCATACTCATCTTTATCTTTCTGAATTAGTTCACTTAACATAATTCCTTCTAGCTCTGTCCAAGATGGGTCAGAGAAGGTGGGTTCATTGTTCTTGATAGCTGCATAGTATTCCATTGTGTATATATACCACAGCTTTCTCAGCCACTCATCTGTTGTTGGGCACCTGGGTTGCTTCCAGGTTTTAGCTATTATGAATTGTGCTGCTATGAACATAGGAGTACACACCTCTTTTTGGTTGGGTGTTATGGAGTCCTTGGGGTATAACCCCAGGAGAGGAATTACTGGGTCATATGGAGGGTCCATGTCTAGCCTTCTGAGAGTTTTCCAGTCTGCTCTCCATAGAGGCTCAACCAATTTACATTCCCAACAGCAATGTAAAAGGGTACCTCTGTCCCCACATCCTCTCCAGCATTTGTTGCTGCTGTCCTTTTTGATGTATGCCATTCTTACAGGAGTGAGGTGGTATCTTAGTGTTGTCTTAATTTGCATTTCTCTGACAATCAGTCACCTACAGCAATTTTTCATATGTTTGTTAGCCTTTAGGATCTCCTCTGAGGTGAATGTTTTGTTCATTTCCTCTGCCCATTTTTGGATGGGGTCCTTTGCTTTCTTGCGGCTAAGTTTGCTGAGCTCTTTATATATTTTGGTGATTAGTTTCTTGTCTGATGTATGGCATGTGAAGATCTTCTCCCATTCTGTGAGGGGTCTCTCTGTTTGTTTAATAGTTTCTTTGGATGTGCAGAAGCTTTTCAATTTGATGTAGTCCCATTGGTTTGTTTCTGCTTTAGTCTTCCTTGCAATTGGGTTTGATTCATCAAAGATGTCCTTGAGGTGTATGTGGGAAAGTGTTTTACCAATGTTTTCCTCTAAGTGTTTGATTGTTTCTGGTCTGACATCTAGGTCTTTGATCCATTTGGAGTTTATTTTTGTTTCTGGTGAGATAAAGTGGTTCAATTTCATTCTTCTGCATGTTTAAACCCAGTTTTCCCAGCACCATATATTGAAGAGAGCCTCCTTTTTCCATTTAATCCTTTGGGCCCCTTATCAAAGATTAGATGCCCATAGGTGTTGGGATTTACTTCTGGGCTTTCAATTCTGTTCCACTGGTCTGTGTGCTTATTTTTGTTCCAGTACCATGCTGTTTTGATGATGATGGCTTTATAATATAGTTTAAGGTCTGGGAGTGTGATGCCTCCATTTCTGTTTCTTTTCCTTAAGATGGTTTTGGCAATTCTAGGTGTTTTCAGGTTCCAGATAAATGATTGTAGTGTTTGTTCTATTCTCTTAAATAAGCTTGGTGGAACATTGATGGGTATTGCATTAAATTTGTATATGGCTCTGGGGAGAATATTCATTTTGATGATATTTATTCTTCCAATCCATGATCATGGGATATCTTTCCATTTCTTGGTATCGGTTTCTATCTCCTTGAGTAGCGACTCATAGTTTTCAGTATACAAGTCTTTCACTTTTTTGGTCAACTTTATTCATAGGTATTTGATTGATTTTGCTGAAACAGTAAATTGGAGTGAATTCTGGATGTCTTCTTCTTCAGATTTAGTGTTTGCATAAAGAAACGCCACTGATTTTTGTACATTGATTTTGTAGCCTGATACCTTGCTATATTGCCTAATAACTTCCAGTAATTTTCTACTGGATTCTATAGGTCTTTCAATGTATACTATCATATCATCTGCAAATAGTGAGAGCTTGACTTCTTCCCTTCCAATCTGTATCCCTTTGATTTCTTTCTCTTGCCTGATTGCTATGGCAAGAACTTCCAATACTATGTTGAAGAGTAACGGTGACAGTGGACAGCCCTGTCTAGTCCCTGATCTGATGGGGAATGCTTTCAGCTTCTGTCCATTGAGTATAATGTTGGCTGTAGGTTTGCTATATATAGACTCCACTATCTTGAGGAATTTCCCATCTATTCCCATTTTTTGTAGAGTTTTGAGCATGAATGGGTGTTGGATTTTGTCAAAGGCTTTCTCTGCATCTATTGAGATAATCATGTGGTTTTTGACTTTGCTTTTATTGATGTGGTGAATGACACTGATTGACTTACGGATGTTGAACCAGCCTTGCATTCCTGGGATGAATCCCACTTGGTCATGATGAACAATCTTTTTGATGTGTTGCTATATCTGGTTGGCCAAGATCTTGTTTAATATTTTGGCATCTATGTTCATCAGAGCTATTGGTCTGTAGTTTTCCTTTTTTGTTCTGTCCCTATCAGCTTTTGGTATCATGGTGATGTTGGCTTCATAAAAGGTGGAAGGGAGTATTCCTGTTTCTTCAATCTTATGGAATAGCTTAGAAGTATGGGTATTAACTGTTTCCTGAAAGTTTTGTAGAATTCGTTTGTGAAGCCATCTGGTCCAGGACTTTTGTTGTTAGGGAGATTCTTAATAACGGTTTCAATTTCTTTGTCTTTGATTGGTGCATTTAGATTTTGTAGTTCTTCTTGGTTCAGTTTTGGAAGTGCATAGGTTTCTAGGAATTTTTCCATTTCTTCCAGATTCTCTAGCTTGGTGGCATATAGTTCTTTTTAGAAGTTTCGGAGGATTCTCTGGATTTCTGTGGTGTCAGTTGTGATATCTCCTGCATCGTTTACAATTCTATTAATTTGAATCTTCTCTCTTTTTTGTTTGGTGAGTCTGGCTAGGGGTTTGTCACTTTTGTTTAATCTTTCAAAGAACCAACATTTGGCTTCATTGATCTTTTGTATGTTTCTTTTATTTTCGATGTTGTTTATTTCTGCTCTAACTTTAGTGATTTCTGTCCTTCTGGTTGCTTTAGGGTTCCTTTGTTCCTCTTCCTCTAAGTCCTTGAGGTGTGCAGTAAGGTCGTTCATTTGGGCTTCTTCTTGGTGTTTAATATGTGATTGTATGGCTATAAGTTTCCCTCTCAGTACTGCTTTAGCTGTGTCCCAAATATTTTGATAGGTTGTGTCTTCATTTTCATTAGTTTCCAGGAACATTTGAATTTCCTGTTTGAGTGAGTCTCTGACCCAGTGGTTCTTAAGGAGCATGTTGTTTAGTTTCCAAATTCTGTGACTTTTAATAATTTTCCGTTTGTTGTTAAATGTTAGTTTTACTCTATTGTGGTCTGAGAAGATACTTGGGATGGTTTCAATGCTCTTGAATTTATTGACGCTGTCTTTGTGGCCTAACATGTGGTCTATCCTTGAGTATGTATTATGTGGATTTGAAAAGAAGGTGTATTCCAGTTTTTTGGGGTGGAGGAGTCTGAAAATGTCCAAGAGGTCTAGTCTGTCAATCTCTTCATTCAATTCTCTTTTATCTTTATTAGTTTTCCGCTTTCTTGATCTGTCTAAGTGTGAGAGTGGGGTATTGAAGTCTCCCACTATTATTGTATTACTATTGATGTATTTTTGAAATTCTTTCAGTAGATGCTTAATGTATTTAGATGGTCCCTCGTTGGGTGCATAGATGTTAATAATTGTTATGTCTTATTGGCTGATTGATCCTCTAATCTTTATGTAATGTCCTTGACTATCTTTTATTACTTTCTTTAATTTAAAATCTATTGTGTCTGAGATGAGAATGGCTGTTCCTGCCCTTTTTTGTGGACCGTTAGCCTGTATGATAGTTTTCCATCCTTTCACTTTAAGTCTGTGTTTATCTTGTTGTGACAGATGGGATTTTGCAAGCAGCATATGGTTGGGTTACGTTTTCTGATCCATCCCCCCACCCTGTGCCTTTTGATGGGTGAGTTTAAGCCATTGACATTTATTGATATTATGGATTTAATGTATTGTAGTGCCATTGTTCTAAAGAACAATTTGTTTACTCTGATATATTGCAAGTATTATAGTGATGTTCTTATTTATAAGAGGTCTTTTAGTACCTCTTTCAGGGCCGGCTTGGTGATGGTTGCCTCCTTTAACTGTTGTTTGTCTAAGAAGGTTTTTATCCCTCCATCTAGCTTGAATGAAAGTCTAGCAGGATATATTATCCTTGATTGAAACCCTTTTTCATTCAGGGCTCGATAGATATCTTGCCACTCCCTTCTGGCTTTTAGAGTTTGAGTGGAGAAATCTGCAGATAATCTTATGGGTTTTCCCCTGTATGTGACTTTTAGTTTCTCTCTTGCAGCCTTTAGGATCCTTTCTTTATCCTTACTTCTTCTCATTGTGACTATGATGTGTCTTGGTGTCTTCAGGTCTGGGTTGATTCTGTTTGGTACTCTCTGGGCCTCTTGAACCTTGATATCCTGTCTGTTATTCAGGTCTGGGAAGTTTTCTTGTATTATTTCCTCTAGAATGTTTGCTTCCCCTTCCTCTCTTTCTTCCTCTGGCAGGCCAATTATACGAATGTTACTTCTTTTGAGATCATCCCATATGTCTCTGTTGTTGTTTTAAGTGTCTCTCAATCTCTTTTTAAGCTCTTTCCCCTCTTTCTTAGTTTTCTCTAACTCATCCTCTGTCTGACTAATTCTGTTTTCTGCTTCAGTTAGTCTGCTTTCTTTTGCCTCAGCTTCTTTCTTCATTACAGCTATTTCAGCTTTCAGTTCTCTAGTTGCCTCAAGATAATCAGTATTTTCCTTGGGGGTCTCAACTGTTGTTTCCCTAATACTGCCATTCCTTTCCTCCAATGTTGTTCTCATTTCTGTGATTAATAAGTTTATTATTGCTTGCATACTTTTCTTATCTATGGTTACTTCTGACTGATTTGTGGTTTCTTCTGGGCTCTTGTCTTCATTCATTGGGGTAGCAGTTTTATTTGTTTTTAATCTAACTTTTTTTTATGCTCTGTTGTTCCTCAGTTGTTGTGTCTTGAGTACAAGTAACACTGTACTAAATACCTTTATGACAATTGCACTCACCAACCTCCGGAATTACAGTAGCAACTGAAGTAAGTATTGAAGTAGTTTAATCTTTACCAGTTAGCCAAACAATTTCTCCAGTCTGTGAAAAAATAGTAACCAAATCCCAGTGAAGAAAGAAAAAAGAAAGAGAGGATAGCAAGAATAGACAGTTATGCAAATCTACTATCCAGTGTATATCTAGGGGTAACAAGAGGGGAAAGGGAACTAGAGCAGAGATATACACATAGAGAGTCCACTCTGAGTCATATTTCTTCCCCAATGTAATTCACAAATTCAGAAAGGCAAAGAAAAAAGAAGTGTATGACAAGATTAAAAAAAAAATAAAGAGAGATAAGAGAGAGAAAAGGGAGAAGATAAGAAGAAGAGTTGTAATTAAAGAGCAGTGCAAGGAACTTCCCAAATGTGTATCAGTGAATTAAAAAAAAAAAACACCCTGTTTGGTGGTATGGGGTATCCTGCTAGGAGCTGGTCCCAGGGACTGCTTATGGGGGGCTGGGCGGCAGGAAGGATGTATGCTTGAAAATTAAAAGGAAGAAAAAATAATTTTTTTCCCTACTCTAATTCTTTTTTTTTTTTTTTCCTCCTCTAGGGTTATTGCTGGGCTTGGTGCCTGCACCATGAATCCACCGCTCCTGGAGGCCATTTTTCCCCCCTTTTGTTGCCCTTGTTGTAGCTTCGTTGTGGTTATTATTATTGCCCTTCTTGATGCAATTGTTATTGGATAGGACAGAGAGAAATGGAGAGAGGAGGGGAAGACAGAGAAGGGGAGAGAAAGATAGACACCTGCAGACCTGCTTCACCGCCTGTGAAGCGACTCCCCTGCAGGTGGGGAGCCGGGGGCTCGAACCGGGATCCTTACGCCGGTCCCTGCGCTTTGCGCCACATGCGCTTAACCCACTGCGCCACTGCCCGACCCCACCCTACTCTAATTCTTAACCAAATTAAGTTATAGTCACCTCCTTGGTGTCTAAGGACACCTTATTGGCTGGCCTGCTAAAGGCAGAAAATCCTATTGTCTCCAGGGGAGTGTGTTCGGAGCCTAGTGGCTAGCAGCTTCTCCATCCTCCATCTTCCGGGAAACCCCCCCCTCCAGACTTTTTAAAAGGATTTCTCGAAAATGAAAACTAGCTCCAAGTCCTTTGATCCAATGAGAGCTATACTCAAGAAGTCTTTGGATCCGCCCTCAGTGTCGCGGTGGATCCTGGAGACTCCCAAGAGAAAGACCCCGAGCTAAAGTGCTCTCTCTGGGTCCTCTGCCCGCCGCGCTCTGCAACTGGCTGAGGAGCCGCCTTCCCGGGCGGAGGACAATGCCCGGCGCACTCGCCTTGCCCGGCGCTGCCTGGGAAGTCTGGAGCCCACTAGTCCGTGTCACCTTTACTCTAATTCTTAACCCAAATTAAATTATAATAACCTCTTTGGTGTCACCCCTTATTGACTGGCCTTCGAAAAGCAGAAAATCCTACCGTTGCCGAAGATGCGATCAGAGCACTCACTGTTAGCGGCTTCTCAGTCCGCCATCTTCCTCCTCCCCCCTATATATATTTTTTTAAAAAGCATCATTTACAATTGACAATACAAGTAAATTTAAGTGTTTTCCAGAGAGAGTTGTTAATAATAATTAAAAATAATTAAGGGAACTGACCAATGCAACCTGGAGGTCAGTAACATATTTGGAAAGAATTCTCCAAATCATGTGATTTTTCACTCAAGGCTTCATCTTTCTCTGCCCTGCATGCTACTCCATTTTGCCCTAGTAATTATGATGGCTGTTTAGACAAACAAATTAATATCTCTCTCTCTCTTTTTTTCTCCCTCTCTCCCTCTCTTCCTCTCTCCTTCTGTCTCTCTGTCTCTGTCTCTCTGTCTGTTTCTCTCTTCTGTCTCTTCCAGAGCACTGCTCAGCTCTAGTTTATGGTGGTACAGGGGACTGAACTTAGGACTTTACCTTACCTCAAACTGATATTCTCTCAACCAGCTCATATCATGAACATCAAAGACTTTCTCATTTCCTACTCTGAACCAAATCAATGATCCAACTTTCCTTTCTTTTAATGGTTCATACTTATTTGTCATATATATGAAAAGAAGCATGGAGAAAGAGTTCCTTTTATTGTTTGTTTTTTAACAAAACTTAGGGGAGGGAATATTCTCCACAAATTGCAAGAATAGGTATATTTTGATGATAAGTGTCTGAAGTATCAATAGGCAAATTTTTCTGTTCATATAACCTACCTGATAAGGCTTGGGAGTTAACATAATGTTTTTGCAAAGACTTGTATGCCTGTGGTTTCTGGATCCCAGATTTTATCCCTAGCCAGAGTTGAGGAAAGTTCTGATTAAAATAAACAAACAAATAAATACATAATTTTCCTGATGATGTTAAAGACTTATTCAAGGTCTTTGATGAAAAGGTGTCTTGCTTCAGCTCCGCCTTTCACTCCTGCATGAAAGGTTATAGTGCTCACAGGATAACTGTTCAGGCACCTGCCCCTTAACCCCAAAGCCTCTCAGCACTGGCATTTCCCAAGCACAATGAGCAATTGAAACTTTCATATGTAGTGATTTTTTAATAACTCTTTATAGCAGACTCAGGTTCATCTGTATTTTGCTACTTATGTATGACTGAGATACAACATAGCACCAAGCCTCCACCAGAGTTCTAACCTCAGAGGTGTGTATGACACCCTCCAAGGTGTTGGCCCTGAACTTTAAAAAAAAAAAAAAAAAAAAAATATATATATATATATATATATATATATATATATATATATGTATAAATTATATTTTTAGAGCATAAATACATTTAAAAATGACATTCCAGGAGGCTGGGAGGTAGTGAGCAGGTTAAGCACATATGGTACAAAGAACAAGGACACTCACAAGGATCCCAGTTAGAGCCCCCAATACACCACCTGCGGGGGGTGTCACCTCACAAGCAGTGAAGCAGATGTGCAGTTGTTCATCTTTCTTTCCCCATCTAAGGGCCAAAAAAATGGGAAAATGGCCTCCAGGAGTAGTGGATTAATAGCAGGCAACAAGCCCCAGTGATAACCCTGGAGGCAAAACAATGACATTCCTCTGGTAGATTAATTTCTATTCTAAAACAACAACAAAAAAATTATTCTCTATTTTAATTGTAAATCTTAAAGATATATCTTTGCAATCAACAAGACAGTAAAAGGTGAAACTGGGTTAGTTTTCAGTCTCAGATGTGAGGAAATAGTGTCATTTGCTTTTTTTTCTTTCATTAAAGATATTCCCTCTGAGTTTCCATGTAAAGTATATCACAAAACTATGAAATGATCACTTTCATGTAGAGCTTGCACACGGCTATACAGAGCAAGGGTCTTATCTCAGTTCCACCTTTCATTATACCCACGGCTGTGCCCTCTGAATGGAATTAGGATGGTCCTTTCAGTAGTTGAATATTGCAGAGAGATTTTGGTAAAAACACACAGAGAAGAAAAATTAGCCAAGTGACCTACCATTGACTCACTAAACTATAAAATTTGAAATGAAATAATGTGTTTGTAACTTTAATAGTTTGTTTTTTATTTTATATGAAATAGAGAGAAAGAGAAGCCAGAGTAGCCTGCTAGCCACACTGGGGATAGAACTGGTATCCTCAGGTGTATAAATACTGCACTCTGATAGCTCTGCTGTTTTGTTGCCCATGGTGATTATTATTTTCAATCATTTAATTTGCAGTGTACAATCAGACCAAATGCTGCTATCTGGACCACTTTCCTCTAAAATTTGTGTGTGTGTGTGTGTGTGTGTGTGTGTGTGTGTGTGTGTGTGTGTGTGTGAAAGAGAGAGACATAGAGAGAGAAATAGAGACCCTGTGTGAATGTATACTTATAAACCTATGTATAATTTTGTCAGGAAATTGTGCTGATGTGGTTGAGCTTGGCAGGGCTCACAAAGCACCCTGCATTCCTGATACTATGGCTTATCTACAGAATTATTGTTTTGCCTGAAAGATCCCCACCCATTCCTTTCCTTTGATCTATCTTCTTTCTACCCTCAAGACCCTCCCTGCCTCAAGGGTATTATTAATCCCATCTGTTAAAACCCTCGCAACAGTTGCTAAGGAAGTTCCTACCTTTACAGCCTTTCTCCGCCCCTTTCCTAACCATTTCCATTTCTGACTTGCCATTTCTGGCTCTGCCTTTTAAAAAGGCTTGGCTTTATTATCAATAAAGGTATTGCATTGCCTCGTGTCAAGTGTTTGGTTCCTGAGTCATCTCCCTCACATCAGTGAGTGAGTAGCAGCCCACGCTGGCTCTGATCATGTTCTCTCCAACCCAGAGAGCTCTTGCCAGGGAAGAGGCACCCCCACGGTAGCCTGGCAGGATTTGAGTTTTGATATTTTCTTAGCCAATCAAACGAATGAAGTCAAAGTTACAGTTGATTCTCCAGCCTTGGTAACACTTAGCATTAATCTAATGTTGTTTATTATTATTATTATCTCATAAAGACTATAAAGTTAAAAGAAGTAGCTCATAGTGGCCCTGTTTATACTTGCATTGTACAAAATCATCACTTTTCTCACTAGACATCTGGATTAGCTCTTTTCTGAAATACTTGTGAAAATATCTATTTTTAAAATAGGTGAAATAGCACAGTTGTCAATTTGGAATAACCTTCTAAGAAAATATTCAAGATATGGTTTCCTTAAAAATATATACAATGAATTTGTGTGCATCAGAATATCAACATAGCAGAGAAGAATTAAAAGATCAGAACTGATGGCTGTTTCCCCTAGTATATCTAATGTTTGTAATGAGATGGAAGGCAACGTGAGAACAGCTTTAAACTAATTTTAACTAGGGACTAAGGTGGACAGGAGAGGACTGGATTTCAAACTCTGCCAATTAGGAAGAGACACTGATAATTACTACAAATTTAACACTCAACCAAATTAACATCTTTATAAATATGGGTTAGCAGTAAATAGATCCCACTCTTGAGGAGGAGATTGTTACAACTTAATTTTGAAATATTCCATTAGTGGTTTAGTTCAAAAAGAACAATGATTTCCAGCTTGAGGCTCCAGTACAAAGGAAAGAGAAATTCAATCAGAAGACTAGACCCTGAATTATATTAAAAACTTCACAGAGAATAGGCTATGTCATTAAATAATATCTAGGCAAAGGAGAAATCATAAATGATTTGGAACAAATAAAAATTATAATTATACAAAGGATTCAGAGATCATCTTATTAAAATTGATTTTAAGGCAATAATTTTACTGTAAGCAAGTGAATAAAGATAAGAAACTTGCAGAAAATATTTGATTTATGTGTGTGTGTGTGTAACAAGTAACAAGACATATATATCCATATACCTCATATCCATCTATCTATCTATCTATCTATCTATGTACCTATAGAGATATATAAAGGCAACAGTAATATATAAAAGTCAGGGCCTGGTGGTGGTGCACATACATTACAATGCACAAGGATCCTAGCCCCTTGTCCCTACCTATAGGTGAAAGCTTTATAAGTGATGAAGCAGTGATGCTGGTGTCTCTTTCTCCTTTCCTCCCAATTCTCTCTTCCCTCTTGATGTGCCTCTGTCTCTACCCAAAATAAATAAGTAAATGAAAAATCTTTGAAAATTACATAAATCAAGAGATTAATATATAAAATGATACAGGAAATAAAACTGATCAAATATTAAAACATGAGACAATTTACTATGTAGAGGATATATTTGTATATTATAAAGACATATGCATATCAACAAATATCTAAGCATGTATCATAGAAATAACTATTTTTATTTTTTAACAAAAAAAGAGGTTGCTAAATCTAGATTTCTCAGATATAGATCTTGCTTTTATTTCCCGAGTATAGAATAGAACAAGGTTACCAATATTACTTTAATATTTTTTCTAACACTGTCCTATTCTACCTTAAGACCCATATACAAATCATGAAAATTTACTGGGAAACTAGAAATAAAATTAAACTAGGTATCTTATACAATAAAGGTCATTTGGTAGCACAGAAACACTAAGAATAATGGTATATGATTACAGCTTCGGTATAAGATAAGTAACAAGATTTTTACCTACACAATAAGATTATAAGATTTTGGCAAATCATATAGAAAGAAAATGAGTAAGAAGGTAAATCTATAAACTTAATTTTCTAATTTGAACCAATTTAGTAGAGAATGTTTAATTTAATTGCTAGCATGGTTTTGACTTTAGGGTAAATATTAACAGAATGTGTCAATGAGATACAATGTTTGAAATATCTAATAATACAATTTGCTTCTGGAACTATTTAAATTATTTATAGGGAAGGAAGCCAGTGTGTGTATGTCTCAATCTGCACAGTCATTGTTGAAAAAAGTACACTTAGGATTATCTCTGACTTTAAGATAATTTTAAATGCTAAGGAAGCTTTTTTACTCATTGTGAAATTAAGGTGGCCATCACCTTCCTCAGAATGTTAAAATAATAAAAATATACTAAGTAGAAAATTAATTTAGGAAGTAGGTCTCAGGAGGAAGAAAAATAGCCTTGTTTTTCTTTGGGATCTTTTCAGACATAATGTAAGACATGTGGAGCCTCCCTTTTGAGTTACTTTAGTAAATGTTCATTCAAGTCAATTCATCATCTTGTAAGATTTGGAAATTGAGGCAAGCTATGATAAATATAAAAGCACTGTAAATTTCTTTAACTTTAGTTTCTGAGTGTCAGATGCCTATTGAATATCTATATAACTGAGAAAAGCAAAAGTGTGGCTGCCTTTTTTCATTTCTTTGTGGATAATCAAATATGTAATTGTCAGACAACTGGCTTGACAGTAAAATGATTCACTTTATTTATTAAACTAATTTATGGAACAAAATTGATGGCTGAATTTTTGTAGATTACTTAGCAGATGTAAAGTGTTAAACTCCATTCTTTTAGAGACTATAGTAGTGGGAGCCAGGTGGTGGCACGCACACCTGGTTAACAAGCATATTACTGTGCACAAGGACCTAGGTTCAAGCCCCTGGTCCCCACCTGCAGGGAGAAAGCTTCATGAATGGTTGGCAGAGGTGGAGTCCAGCCTGCTTTCTGACAAGGTCCAGATAGGCAGGGGTTACCTGCAAACAAGGGGGTCCTAAGACCAAACTGAAGCTATTCATCCTTTTGTTTTCAGTTACATTGGTAATTTGAGGACCTATTAGCTATTTTATACATACACAAATATTACCTGGGGACAATAAAAAGAGATCCCCAGGGGAAGTTCATAGTTACAACAATCATGGCAGTGAGTGTAACAAGATGAAAAATGGCTTAGGAGCAGAAGCTGTTGTACTCATTAAGAGGCTTTCAGAAAAAGGGCTATTTGTTGCCACTACAACTTCTCTATTAGCTGGGTTCAGACCAAAAACCAGAACTATGGGTGGCTTATAGAAAGAGTGGCAGACTGTGGTCTCCACCTAAATACAAAGAGGCTCTGTTGCTAACCCTCACCCACAGACCCCTGCTTCCACTTACAAGTATCTATGATGAATATAGAGGTGTGTAGTTAAATAGCTAATGCTAGGGTATATGGGTAGAAATTAGTAAACTTTCATATATGCAAAGGTTAGCCAGAAGAGAGCCCCCATGGTGTGTGCTTACTTTACAGCTGATTTCTTTAGGTAGACAGCTTACTAGATATTAGAAAAAAAAGTTTATATGATCTAGTTAGACCTATCCAAGAATTGGTTAAGAAGAAAAGCTATTAGACTGAGTTCCAGGGAGGATTGCTGATTCATACAGAAGATCAAAACAGGGAGATGGTCAAAACACAGATGGCCATTTCAAGGGAAAGTTTAGGCTATCCCAGACCAACGGAACTTTCAAGGGAAGATTTAAGTTAACCTAGACCAAGAGAACTTTCAAGGGAAGATTAGGATGCCCCAGACCAAGGGAACTTTCTATAGAAAACATACCTAAGGGAGTCAGGTGGTAGTGCAGGGGGTTGAGTGTACGTGGCACAGAGCACAAGGACAGGCATAAGGATCCCAGTTCGAACCCCCGGCTCCCCAACTGCAGGGGAATCCCTTCACAGGCGGTAAAGCAGGTCTGCAGGTGTCTATCTTTCTCTCTCCCTCTCTGTCTTCCCCTCCTCTCTCTCCATTTCTCTCTACCCTGTCCAACAACGAAGACATCAATAACAACAACAATAATAACTACAACAACAATAAAAAGACAACGAAAAGGGAAAATAAAAAAAATACCTAAAATAATAATAATGTTGTGTAAGGTTATTCTTGATGTTAATAAAAACAATTATGCATGATGTCAACTGTATCCTTGATGTTAATGAAAACAATCTTACATGATGTCAATTGTATCCGTGTAAAAAGTGTTTAAAAATATAGCTCTGCAGAGAGAAAGCAGAAGTGCCTCTCTCCTGTACTTGAAGCAGCTGATGTGTCTCTCACTTCATTTATTCACCAACTGCCCCTTCCTTCAGGGACCATAATAACCTGCTGGGGCTATCTCCTGGCAAATGGTGAAGCAGGGTTACAGGTGTCTCTCTGATTTCCTTTCTACTTCCACTCCCTTTTCAATTTGTCTCTGTTTCTATCCGATAAGTAAATAAATCATAAAAAATTATATAAAGATAATATAGTAGCAAATAAAGATAAAGGTCAACAAATATATATATACATATACATATACATATACATATACATATACATATACATATACATATACATATACATATACATATACATATACATATACATATACATATACATATACATATACATATACATATACATATACATATACATATACATATACATATACATATACATATACATATATGCTTAATGGGTGCTTGGTGGCATGATGTGTGGAGAATACACATGCTAACTTTATCTTGCCATGGTAATGTGCAAGGACACTGGCGCCTCAGTGGTAAGGGGAAACTTCACAAGTGATGGATCAGGGTTGCAGCTATCTCCCTAGCTCGCTGTCAAAAAATAATCATTACAAGAAACAGTGAAACTATGCAGGCCACTAAGCCTGAGAAATAACTTTAGTTGCAAAACCAAATATATTAATATCTATATATATATTGGATATATAAATTATTAATATATAATATATACAAATATATATTAAAACATTGAAATAATGCAAATAATAAAATACAAAATTAAAAGATACTTCGTACAGAAAATCAGAAGTGGAATATTTTAAGAAATAAATGGAAGTGTTTCCACTAATGTGTAGTATAGCCTTGATGTAGAAATGTATATTGATTACTAAAAATTAATAAACTATGATTATATATTTATAATGTGTCATTTCTTTTTCAGTTGTCCACAATACATTGATAGACAAGACAAACATTCCCTGTTTTCAGTCCACAGTTTAGTAAGAAGATAAAAAAGTATAAGACATATTTAAAATTGAGAACATGAGAACAGGATACAGGGATGGAGCTCTGGACTCACAAACATGAGGTTCTGAGTTTGATCCCTGGCACAAGTGCCAGAGTGCTGCACTGGCCACTTTGTCTCCCTCCCACCATCTCTCTATACCAGTCTACCTCTTTCTAATGAAGTAAAGAATATATGTTTTTTTAAAAGTATCTTTCTCAACATATACATAAATTAAGATCTGATCAAGTCCATAATGAATGTAACATATAGTCTTAAAAAGCGAGTGCATTTTTGTTGTTTGTAGCTAGAGGTTCACAGACGTTTTCAGATAGAACCAGAGGCACAGACACAGAGAAGGAAGACACCACTGCACGAAAGTTTCCTCCAGCAGGGTGGACTGGAAGTTGGACTGTATGCAAGGCAAAGCCAGCATACTGTTCAGTGAGTTGCTTTCACAGTTTTATTGTTAGTTTTAAATATTTTATTACTTATTTATTTTAATAAGGGAGATGCTGAGAGATAGATACAGAGAAAGAGATCAGAGCACCACTCAGCTCTAGCTGATGATGGTTCTGGGGACTGAATTTAGGAACTCAGAGCCTCAGGAATGAAAGTCTTTGGCAGAACCATCTCCTAAACCCATTCTGACAGTTGTAAAGCGAGTGATTTTAATCACACACACAAAAAAACATAAAACAAATATTGGACTGTAAGACTCCTAATGAAATGTCTCTGATGATAATAAATGCCATCAAAAGTAACATGTGTAATTCTTTTTTAAATATGCAATTTAAATATGTAATTAAATTAATGGATAGAAGCAGGGAGAAATTGAGAGGGAAGGGAGAGAGAGAGAGAGAGAGAGAGAGAGAGAGACCACTTGTAAAGCTTTCCTCTTGTAGGAGGGGAGGTGAAGCTTGAATCCAAATCTTTGTGCATTGCAGTATGTCTGCTTAACTGTCTATGCCACCACCTGTTTCTGGACTTACATAATTCTATTTCCCTTTGGGTGAAATCAGTTCTTTAAATCAACATTTAAGCCCAACAGTCTTAACTACTGAACTCGCACCTGGGTTGCTTTAGTCACCATTTAATGAGTATAATGATAGTTTAACTAAAGCACAAATTATCTGTGCAATTGGGGTATACAATTATATAGCCTATACACTGCATAAATGGTGAATACTGGCTATACCAAAAGTAAGCATTTAAAAACATACATTTTGGATCAGGGAAGAGAGCAGGTCCCAAATATGGGACAGGTGTATAAATACTGTTGACTGTAAACCCCATTGATTTGATATGATCTGGGGCCCATATTAAGCTTAGGAACCTATGTGACTCTGCATCCCTGTAAGTCTGAGCTCATATTCTGTGGTCATAAGTAGGAACATTCCAAGCTGTCCCAATTTCAGGACCCATCTTCTTCAGGTGTAGCATAAATTATATTGTCCAGCCTTCCTTCAGGGGATGGAACATTCTCTACCTTTGTTGAACCAAGTTGAGGGCAAAGTCCTATGGGGGCCCACAAAGGGGTCTATTTTGTTGTTCCTGATAGAGATGACCAGTAACAATGGAGAGAGGGATTTATTTGAGGTCCAGGCCCCTCATGTCTGTTTGGGAATCTCAGTACTCCCCAGACAGGGCCCCAGATGATGGGGTAGGTTTTCCCATATTCTTCTCTGATTCAGTTTCCTGGTCCTTTTTCCAGCCATGACATCATCTCTCCAGACAATAACTTGGATCCACCTGCATATCAGATCTCAGGCTCAGAAAAAAAACCAAAAACTAGTATAGCCTCAGGCCCTTTGGAATATAACTAAAATATGCCTACTAGCTACCTACAAAATGGAGATTCCCCCCACCCCCAACTTTTCATCTGCACTACTCCAGCTTTTAGGTTCATGATTAGTCAACGATTAGTTTGGCCTTATATGTTAACTCTCTTTTCAGTCACCAGGTTCCAGATGCTAGCATGATGCCAACCAGACTTCCCTGGAGAGACAACCCCACTAATGTGTCCTGGAGCTCTGCTTCCCCAGAGCCCCACCCCACTAGGGAAAGAGAGAGACAGATTGGGAGTATGGATTGAGCTGCCAGCGCCCATGTTCATCAGGGAAGCAATTACAGAAGCCAGACCTTTCACCTTCTGCATCCCACAATGACCTTGGTCCATACTCCCAGAGGGTTAAAGAATAGGAAAGCTATCAAGGGAGGGGATAGGATACGGAGTTCTGGTGGTAGGAACAGTGTGGAGTTGTACCAGTCTTATACTCTAGTTTTATCAGTGTTTCCTTTTTATAAATAAAATAAAATAAAATAAAATAAAATAAAAACATACATTTTATAGTATTATAGGTTCTACTACTAACAAATTTAAATAGTGTCTGGGCAGTGTTACACTCAGCAGAGTATACATATTACCAAGTACATGCACCTGGGTTCAAGTTCCTGGTCCCCACCTGCTGCGGATTGGGGTTAGGGAGGCTTCTTGAGTCATGCTGTAGATATCTCTTTTCCTTTCCCCACTCAACATTTCTGTTTCTGTTAGAAAAACTATATATAAATAAATAAAAGTTTTTTTAAGGCCACAGGGAGTAATGAAAATAAATAAATAGATATGGTACTTTGATTCATTTGCATCCCAAAATTTCACTCAAGATTTACACTCAATAGTCACATCTAGTGCAAATAACAGCAGATCAACATTTTTCACTTGAAATAACAGCAAAGACTGTCCAGTTCAGTACAGTCAACATTCCCTACAAGCAGATCTCTATTTGTATCACAATCCTTGGAGTTGGAATATTTACCATTATTTCTATAGCATCTGAATAAAATAATTTTCATCTGGTAAAATAGAGATAAAAGAGCATTTCTTTAGAAATGAAGCAGTTTGTGCAACTACATGGTATTTCATGGAGTAAAAATCAAAAGACTAATCTTTTTATTTTACTCTGTTCCTTTTTTTGAAGCCTTATTTATTTTCAGGAGACAGGGTAAGAATGAGGAAGGCAGTAAGAACGAGAGAGGGATGAGAGCAGAGCATTAATCAGCTCAGGCATACAGTGGGTGGTTGGGGATTGAACTGAATGGGATATCTGGAGTCTCAGGCATGCAAGGCCATTGAGCTTCCACTGTGCTCTCTCAGCAGCCCTAAACTTGTCCTCTTAAACCTCTCAAAGTAATGATAGGTTTGTTCTCTTGACAAAGTAACAATAAAAAATATATGGAGAGAAAGAACACAAATAAATATATATATAGAGAAAAATGTTTCAAATAATAATAATTAAAACAGGAAGACAACTGTAGATTTTTAAAATGCAGATAAGATTTAAATTTGTTCCAAGTTGAAAATAACTATATTGCTGGTGTTTTAAGATACACAATGAGCAATTATATCACACATGATAGGTTTGGTGGTGAAATATTATCTGTTAACAGCTGGAACTCATAAAAACATCACACAGTGTGAACATGAAATTTGCTAGAATAAACCATCTGCTGAAAAATACTATTCTGCAGAATTAAAAATAAAGTTAAAATGTTATTCTTCTTATTTAATAGATTTGTGCAAACATGGTGAGGGACTGAAAAAAGTAGGTGCTACCTTAATAGATTACAGATACTCAGCAGCTGGTTCCAGGGCTATAGAGTGTGGTGCTGCATGCATATAGATATTGCTAAATTATCCACATATATCTGTCATGCATTTAGCATAACTTATCTGAAGATAAACTATACAGTTAAGGCTGTACACAGAGACTCAAATTTTTTTTTACCTATTGCAAATACGACTTTGTCAAGTTTTTAGCTACTTCCATTCTAAACAACAGGGTAGGACAGATAGGCCTTCATCTATTCTTCACCCCTGCAAAGGCTATTATCTTGACCTTTAACCTTTGCTTTTTTAGGGTTGAGAAGACAGATTTAATCTCCAAGCATATGATTTCCAGTGTGGTTGGAATCTTAATACATTTGTTTGACCAAGTCACCATGTTTTTGTTGTATATAAACTTGCTGATAACTTAGTGATAACGGGAGAATATATGTTACTGAGTTTATCAAATTCAAATTTTGTAATATTTACCTATTCATGTTTTTATATGATTTTAAATTATATTGCTGTGATTAATATTTTAAGTTGCATTTATTCTTCTCAACCTCTTATTTTGGCTTGTCAGTTCAAATCTGTGCTAGTAATCTATAACTAGTGTTTGTGTACATGACATATTCTCTTTTACATTTATTATTTTATTTTTATTTTATTTTTTAAATTTTATTTATTTACAAAATGTAAACATTAACAAAACCATAGGATAAGAGGGGTAGAATTCCCACCACCAGAGCTCCTTATCCCATCCCCTCCCCTGATAGCTTTCCTATTCTTTAACCCTGTGGGAGTATGGACACAGGGTCATTATGGGGTGCAGAAGACGGGAGGTCTGGCTTCTGTAATTGCTTCCCCACGGAACATGGGCATTGGCAGGTCAATTCATATGCCCAGCCTGTGTCTCTCTTTCCCTAGTGGGGCAGGGATCTGGAGAAGTGGTGCTCCAGGACACATTGGTGGGGTGATCTGCCCAGGGAAGTCTGGTTGGCATCATGGTAGCATCTGGAACCAGGTGGCTGAAAGAAGAGTTAAGGTAGAAAGCAGAATAGATTGTTGACTAATCATAAAGCTAAAGGTTGGAATATTGCAGATGAAGATTTGGGGTCTCCTTTTTGGAAAAAGCTAGTAGGTCTATTTTATATTCCAATGGGCCCATGCCTTTATTAGTTTTGCCAGAGCCTGACATCTGATATGCAGGTGGACCCTGGTTATTTTCTGGGGAGATGATGTCATGGCTGGTAAAAGGGCTAGAAAGCTGGATCAGGGAAGAGAGTAGCTCCCAAATATGGGGAAAGTATATAAATATTGTTGACTTTTAACCCCATCGATTTGATCTGGGGCCTGATTTCATATAGGAGCCTCTACATCTCTGTAGGTCCAAACTTGCATTCTGTGGTCATCAGTAACATTCCAAGTTGCACAAATTTCAGGACCCATCTTCTTCAGGTGGTAGGTAGAGTATGTTATCCACCCTCCCTTGGAGGATGCAACGTTCTCTACCATTGTTGATCCTCACTTGAGGGTAAGGTCCTATGGTGGCCCATAAAGGGGTCCATTATTTTTTTCCTGATGGAGATGACCAATAATAATGGAGAGAGGGATCTATTCGAGGTCTAGGCTTGAATAAGTTAGACTTATTATATATAGTATAATAAGTTTGTATTATTATAGTATAGTAAGTTTTTATTATTATAAAGTCTAATAAGTTAGACTTATTATATATTTAGTTTTTATTGGTATTTTTGTTATGTGAGATAGATCCTCACTTAAAATTACTTTCTCTGAAGTTCTCAGAGTATGTCAGCACCATATATTCCCTTTTATATGATAAACATTACAAGAATTTAGGTTTAATTATTAAACAAAAATATAAGTACATGTTATAATAATGTTAATTATATACCTAAACTAGAATTAAAAAATACATTTGTGAGTAGAAAAAAATTTTTGTAAGAATAAAAATATATTTCATACAGAGTGATATGACAGTATCTGAAAAATAAGTAAAACAAAACTTTTTTTTTTTAAAATAGATACAGAGAAGGAGAGAGTGAAAGAGACCACACAGCACCAAAACTCCCTTCAATGCGGTGGTGGCTAGACTCAGACTTGGCTTGTTGTGATATGGCAAAGTAGTGCCAAATCCATGTGAGCTACCTCACAGGATCAAAACAACTTTCTTTTACCATAGGTTTGCTCAGGTCTTGCAGGATAGCCATAAGGAGGTCTGGTATTGAGACTTTAGAGATTCAGGGAAGAAAATCTTGTGTGTATAACTACTATATTACTCCCCTGGTCCTGAAACATATTTTAAGTATATCAGGCAGGACCATTAGGATCCCTGATTTTAGATTAAGAGTAAAAGGAAGGGAGGGAGGAAGGGCGGAAGGAAGGAAGGGCGGAAGGAAGGAAGGAAGGAAGGAAGGAAGGAAGGAAGGAAGGAAGGGAAGAAGGAAGGAAGGAAGGGAGAGAAAGAAAGGAATGAAGAGAGAGAGAGAAAGAGGGGGGGGAGAGGGAGAGGGAGAGAGGATGGGAGAAAGAAAAGAAAAAGAAAAATAGGTCTAAGGGCTGGGAAGACAACATAATTGTTATATAGAAAGAAATTCATGACTGAGGCTCTGAGGTTCCAGGTTCAATCCCCAGCACCACCATCAGCCAGAGATGAGCAGGGTTCTGGGGATGGGGATGGTGTTGGTGATGATATGCTGTGTGTGTTTGCATTTTCCATTAAGATAAATAAAATATTTAAGAAAACAAAAGGTCTAGTCTGACTGTAAATGAAATATAACTATGAATAAAGTAGACATATATAACTAGGCAAAATTATGCAAAATAGACATATATAAATAAAAAACAAAAATTCAAGGGAAAACCACAAATGAAAAATAAGATAAAAATATTGTAATGATGTAGTGTATCATACCACCTAAGTAGACACATGCATATTGAAACCTCCAAGAATTTGAGAATGCAAGTTATAAGCATGTGTGAAAATCAACACTTATGTCTTCTTAAATATTTTAATAGAAAAAATTCCTTTCATATTCAGTTGTATTTACATGTTATTTTAATTTTTATCTTATTCAGATACTTGTATATACTTCTATATAAATTCCTGAGAAAATAGTAATGTGATTACTAATTCAAAATATATGACATCTCAAAGCAGTGATGTCCTAGAGATGACAAGAATAAATAAGTAAATAAATAAATTTAAATGAATACAAATTTCACTTTTTACATAAATTCTAGATTTCTCACACTTAACTCAATGACAGAATAACTTGATTTCACCATAGCATCTCATTATCTAGTATTTTTGTGCACTATCTCTTTCTCCAATGACTGTGAGCTCTTAGACTAGATTATTTCATTTTTCTCTATTGCCTGCTTCAAGTATGCAGTGTGAACTTCCTGGATTTTGTTCTGTTTCCTCTGCCTTCCAGTTTGTAGTTATGACCTGATTAAGCTAATGAGTAAACTATTGCCTGTATTAAACGATCTCAGTTCCCCTGGAAAAAAACCTCACTGTTGAATTGTATTATCTAATTTCTAAATTTGTGCTTATCTGAGTAAGAAATGCCATAAGGAAGAAGCATCACCTCACATCAATACTCTCTTTGATGATCCTTATCTTAGTTCTGTACCTGCCATATTTATCTCTAAATCTTTCTGTTTCCAGTCAGCAAACAACAATGAGTATATGCATTTCACCATTGCCTTTCTTTTGCTTAGAATGAGCAAGTAGTGGGTGATACTCTCTAATATGTGTTCATGTATGTCATATCAGAAATCATATGCTTAAAGAATGAGTGTGCCTTTTTAAATTTTAATATATATATATAATCTTCCATTTTTAGCACATTTTATCTGTGAGAGTTTTATATTTATTTAATAGGCCAAGCTGTCTACTGTAAGCTTATAATGAAAATATTGGTTTTAATTATAATATTCAAGCTTAATAAAACAATTTAAATTTAATATGATAAAATATTGTGTTACCATAGTCCTCATTTTGTTTCTACTCTAGATTTAGCATCTGTTCATTCTTACTTCTACAGGAATAATTTTTCCACAGTTTTTATCTTACCATTCTTCCTGTAGTTATCGGCAAGTTAGTAAATGATATGAAAAAGAAAAGATTATAGTATATTACTTCAGCAAGAAAGTAGGAATCAAATCCATACTCACTAACATAACCAGCTAGTAATTACAGAGATAATCACTGTGTTTTTTAAATAACACAGTTCCACTCTTAGAGGAAAATTTTTCTATCTATTTAGATATTATCTCTGCAGATCTATATAAAATTAAAATTAAATTATTTTAAATATTAAATGTAGATAGTAGTACATCAAATTACAAGACAATAAGTTACATGGTTCAGGCATAGGGGAACTCAATCATATATAGTTAACAGGGAGGTGAGAAAATTTAGCAAATCAATGTATTAAAGCTATTGATTCAGACTTGATGATATTTAATGAAATCTGCATCAACAAATATTCTTTAGGTTGGCCCCATATTCATGCTGTTCTCATTCACAAATATTCTAGAGGAAAGATATTCTCAGCAATAAAATCATTCTAATATTGAAATTAAACTACACTTGGTTTGAAAAGAGCAAGTACAGTAATTACTGTGTATTTTAGATGTTAGATAAAAGAGAATGTCAGGTATGCTATGATAGTCAACAATGGTTGTTAACACAATATATCAGATCAGTCCTTGAATTAGCATCTGAATTACAAGGACAAATGGATCATGTCTTAAGTCTTTAATAGATTAGTTTTATTATGCTGAGATGTCTTTTTCCCTGTTTTTCCACAAGGAGATTACAAATTTGCAAACCTCAGCTGCTCTCTTTTTATGTTCCTGTTAAGTCAGAAGCTATGCAGTTCATCAATCAATGTCTCTAAGTACTCACAAGTTATATAGTTTTGTAGCTTAAGCCATCTTTCTAACTTCCTAAATCATCACCTTCACTTCTTTTTCATTCTCATTACCTTACTGACTATACAAAAGAAATGTTAAAATGTAAGCCTTATTATTGTTCACAGAGAGGTATCTCTCAGTTAATCAACTCTGAATTATATTCCTTTTTCACATATTAAATTTAAGAATAAATAAATGTGCTTCTTGTATTTACATATTTTCATTGTATTCTCCTATGCACACACAGAGAGACCACAGTTTTAAACATTCAACCCAGGAGACAAGAGCATCGAAGTTCTTTGACCAGTTATAAACTATAACTGCCTCCATTTTGATAAGATTAGTGTGTTAGCTCTTTGTCGCAGTTATCACAAATTACCACAACCTTAATGGCTTGATATAAATCATCTTTATTATGTCACAGTTCTGTTGGTATAGAAGTTTGAAATAAATTCTGAAGAGCTAAAAATTAAAGTTATTGACAAGGTTTTGGGGAATATTGTTCTTTATTTTTTCAGCTTATGGGAACTGCCTGAATATATATATATATATATATATATATATATATATATATATATACATATATACACATATGTATACACATATATATACATATATATCCTACTATAACTTTAACTTTCTCAAAACACTTACATTAGTCTACAGTTGAACAGCATCATCTAACAGAATGCTTACTTTATAATAAAGTTTCAATATCTTGTCAAAATTTTGGTTACCAACTGAAAGTGAATAATGAAGTTTTCAGAGCATTTGATGTTTTGCCTTGTGATTTTGGCATTGAATGTTGAATGAGAATTGTGATTCACAACCAAAGCTTATCTTCATGAGAAAGCATTGGAAGGAGAAAGACCTAAATAGAAAATTTGAATATGGTTTCTATGGAATGCATACAACTTTTACACAATGCAAAGACAAACATTGTCAACTGAAACCATCTAAATCAGGATACAGTTAGCACAGGTATTTTTCTTGGAATTTAAAGATAATCCTTGTTTGTAGAGGAAAAAAAATCTGTCCTACATCCTATATCAGAAGATACAAGGGAAGAATCATTCTGCCAGCTTTCCCACTTATTACTGTTTATCAGTTTCAGTGAAATATCTACTATGTACTTCGAGCACACATCAAACATTCTTCTGCTAATAACTCTGATGTTCATTCATGTATTATATTTTTTAATTGAGCTTATGTTAATTTCCAAGGCTATATATTTCTGGGTGTAATTTTACTCTTCTTCAAACTATGTGTTATAATGCCATGCCCACCACTAAAATATCAATATTTTTCCACAAAAGTCTAGTGGACCCTCTCTAACCTTTCAACTCATTTCTTCAAACCCTTTCCCCTAACTATTGATGTTCATTTTTTTAATTTATTTTATTTGACAGGGCAGAGAAATTGCGAGGAGAGACCTACAACTTGCTTCACCACTAATGAAGCTTGCTTGACTGCTAAAAGTTTCCTCTGCCATCACAATTTATTGTCTTTCACTCTGTCATTTTAATTCTGCAGCAAAACGTCAAAGGGAACTTCCTGAAAACCCAGTTAATTTCACCTCTACAGTGTTTACAAAATGCTGGGAGTAAATGTTCTCACATGTGTTCTCACAGCTGTAGGAGGGATTTTAAGAAAAGAGATTCAAATAAACTTTGATCATTATATCTTCTTAAGCACTGATGGTTCTGACTAAATTCACTCTAAAATTGTGGGATTGTTTTCTAATTATTAACAGTGCATTTTTCTTTATCACTTCTCTAACCTGTTAAAAACTACTTTTACAGCTGAAAAGTCTAGGTATTAACCAGGTATCTTATTTCCTTTATTTAAAAAATCTATTATTTCTGGATGTGTTATTTATATAAGTTATGGTAAAAAATCTGAAGGCAGTGGCCAGTCACTCAGAAAAACCAGGTACTAGTTTTGGGGGCCTACATTCCTCAGTTTGACTAAGAATAATCCCATTATTAATCTCTAAATTTCACTAATCTCTAAATTTGCTTCACAGCAATGATTATTTTAGTCATCATAGATCATAGATAGTATGGATATTAAATCTCACTGTGGATTTTCCATAAAGCATACACTTTCTGAAATAGTCATGTTATCAGATTTTTGCGTATAATAAATTAGGGAGTTTTGAAAAAAATCTCCTTAAATTGAGAAATTCCTAAAGTAGAGATATAACTAGTGCTATTCTAATTAAAATCTCATATACTAGAAATACATAAAAAGACAGGTTAATTACTTCTACTAACTCCATGATGTGAAAGGACACCTATTTTTATTGTATTTTAGGGCCCTATGGGAAATCTCAAAAGTAGTTTTATAGGAAAGAAAAGAAGAAGACATGTAGACTATCGATTAAAGTTAGGGCTATGGGGATGCTGTTTGGTCACTGCACTTCAGTGTTTCCTTTCCAAACGTAACTAGGGACCACAGCTGATGCCAAGGCTTGATTGAACAAGGCAATGAAAGTTTCCTTGAGCTCTTCCTGAAGCTCTTCCCCTTCACTACCTTATCCATATTTTTCTATACTAGACTACAACTGACTGGAGAATTTTTCTCTTCCATTTTTACTTTGATGGATCCCTCTCATCCCAAGCACTAGTGCTACATTACCTGATCACAACAGCACAATGTTCACAAGTCGAAGTCTGACTTCTACTACCTCTAGTAGTAGGTGTTTCAAAGACAAATATACTTTGACAAGTGTTTAATGTGATAATAAACATTTAAATTTAATGGGACTAGATAAGACAGAACATTGTGTTTCCAAATGGAATGCTAGTCTGTTAATTTTTATTTTTAAATATTCAGTATAAAAAGAGATGAGTAATGTGTATTTTAATCATTGTCTCAGTATTTTCCATGGAAATAGCATGCAAGAACAATCCGATTTTTCTCTTTTAATGGAAATTTGAAGATATGAATAAGGGAAAGGTGTTTTAGTAACACAACTTAGAAGAAGTATTACCTGGTATATGCAAAATTACTATAAGTTTAACATTTAGTTTTATGCCTATAACACAATGTTAACCAAATGCTGTTTGCACCACTAATTAAGATGTGTCTTATTATTGAGACTCTGCCCCTGTGGTTGGGCTACAACTTATCTGCTGAGCAATTTTTATTTCAGAAATTCATGAACCAAATTGTTAGGTGGGATGCTGTAGATTCATGAATCATTTAATCAATTCTAATAAATCTTTAAAACTTACAGTTAATTGGTTGATTTTTTTGTTAGTGAGACAGACCTCCTTTATCTAAGAAAAAAGGCATGCATGCAGGAATATCATGGGAGAAAGAAGGGGGAGTAGAAAATATGTCTAATTCATTATAAGTGAAGTAATCAAAGTCAACTTTTTAAAAAGTGGTAAAAGTCAAATGATGGAGGAAGCTTCCAAAATAGGTGTTAATTTTAGTATTGCAAATTTATGTGCATGTCTATACTCTGAAGTGACAGAAGAGTCACCTTTAAAACAGAAAACTATTTCAAAACAACTATTTATAAATCATTATGCAAATGATCTTTTGAGAAATTATTTAGGTCAAGAGGACTGATGATTTTAGCATTATACTTAAGGATGAGAAATGGTAGTTTTGTATCTATGGCCAATACTCATGTTTAAACTTGCCAGCACCAATCAACCAATGAACTTGCTTTTTATCAGTTACCTTATCTCCATCCCACTCTTATTCCCCATCACACACAAAACACACTTAATCTACTTTTTTTTATCTTTATTTGAAACACTATTGGATTTTTACCTTAACCTGTGGTATTGAATTACAATTCTTTGATCTTAAATAAATATACTTTATCTTTACAATTTAATTTTTAAATTAAATTAGGTTGACATACTTGAGCATATTAAGGACCTGTATTTAGAATATATGGAAGTTCGTAGACATCAAACTTGAATCTCATTCTATTGCACTCCAGAAGTCAGACCTTGGGGAAAGTCAACTGCATTTTCTTAAGTCTCAAGATTTATCTCTGTAAATGGAGAACAGTGACATCTGCCTCTCAGGGTTAGTAATTAAGTGTCAATGACACAGGTAACCTGACTTTGTGAACTGTGCCAAATCTTTTTGTGACATAAAACCCTCTTTTGTTGCTGAATAAACTTGATATATATTTTGTGGTTAAGAAAAGCAAGCTTGGTTTGAGAATTGTAGTTTGGGGGTATAACAATCCCTCACTGGAAACATCGTTACTGTTATATTCTTCTGACTCTGATTGGACCAAATCAGAAACTTACTGAACTAAACCCCAGTCCCAGGGCCAGGAAGGGATGGCCAGAAGAGGCTGCAATGGAGTCTTCCTAGACATAAGGCATATGGTCTGAAGACAGTTTTTTTGTTGTCTTTTTAAAAAATATTTATTTATTTCCTTTTTGTTGCCCTTGTTGTTTTTATTGTTGTTGATGTAGTCATTGTTGGATAGGACAGACAGAAATGGAGGGGGGGGGAATACAGAGGGGGAGAGAAAGACAGACACCTGCTGACCTGTTCACCACCTGTGAAGAGACTCCCCTACACCCGCTGCACTACTGCCCAACTCCCATTTGTTTTTCTTTTTCCCATTCTCTGTACATGTACACTATGGTCACTGTATATTTCTCTACCAAGTATGTCTATCCTTCTCCTTTATAAATATGCATAAAGTTTTTTTCTTGGAAAATTCCTATGTATGTATGAACTATGAGGTCATCACAGCTACACTTTATAAAACCAGGCCTTATGTCCTCTTCTGTGAAATTTGTCAAAAAAAATGTACCTTGTGTTGTCTCTCAATATAACAAACCTCTACTTTCTTTTTTTTAATTTATATTTTCCTGTCTGTGTTTACAGTTGAAGGGACTGTGGTATATGAATTCTCTCTCTCTCTTTCTCTCTCTTTTTTTTTTTTTTGCCACTATAATTATCATTGGAGCCCAGTGCTGACAAATCCACTACTCCTGGTGGCCATTAGTTTCCATTTTATTGAACAGGACAGAAAGAAATTGAGAATGGATGGGGAGATAGAGAGAAAGATAGACACCTTCAGACCTGCTTTACTCCTTGTAAAGCTTTGCCCCTGTAGGTGGGGACTGGGACAGTTCAAACCCTTTCCTTGCACAGGTCCTTGCACTTGGACTCTGTGCACTTAACCCGTTAAGCTACCCCTCTCCCCACACACACACACCGCCAACCTCTTCTTTTATATGCAACATTCTCTGTTTTTCTTCTTCTAGCGTTTGCCCTTCTTCTGTAGCCAGTCAACAGCGTCAGGTTGAAAGCTGTCAGGAGCTGCTTGTTGCTGGCTTTGAAAGTGACTGGGATCCATGTGGATTCAGTCGGCTAGGAAGGATCATCAGTTTCCCCAATTATTGGGTATTCACCGGATGCACCACAAGAAAGTCGATCCAATGCATCCCACATTCTCTGTAATTTCTTTGAGGACAACTGTATATACTGATGGAATTACTTGTGTATCTTTATGAACTGACTGTGCTACAGTGGTGTGTCCTTAATGAGTATACATCTCTTCTGGCATCTGAAGACTTTGGCAACCCAGTCTTCCCATTGATCTTTTCCTCTTTATCTTCACCTAGGTTTCCATGAAAACCAAGAAACCTTCAAGGTTACTCACATTTAAGATTCCTCAAAGGCAAGAAGTTACTGAGCCCTATTCCTTTCAAGTCAGAAATGATCATCCATGAATAATTAGATAAATTTTAACCCTCTATTTGATTAAAATAAGCATTCTAATAGACTTGTGCTTTTTATGTTTAATAAATGTTTTCAAAATCTAAACAATGAAGAATTGCACTATTTGTGAATTCAATTGTTCTTCCATTCATGAACTAATGAAACTTCCTAAATACCTCTCAGTGCTTTAAGAATCGCTTACAAGTAGGAGCTGAGAGGTATCTCAGCAGGTTAAGCACAGGTGATGCAAAATGCATGGACCAGAGCAAGGATCCCTGTTCCAGCACCCAGCTTCTCATTTGTTGGGGAGTCCCTTCATAAGTGGTGAAGCAGGTCTGCAGGCATCTTTCTCTTTCTCTCTGTCTTCCCCTTATCTCTCCATTTTTCTCTGTCCTATCCAACAACAATGACATCAATAATTACAACAATAAAACAAGGGCAACAAAAGGGAATAAATAAATATTAAAAAAATAGAATCACAAAATAGAGTGTTGACTCTTCTCATGGAGGTGTTTTATGTAGTGGAAAGAATACACACACTTCAGTGATTGGGTGATGCTAGTTCTTATCATCCTGGCTCATGATTTACTCTTTAGTTCAGTTCAAATTATATAACTTCCCTAGGCTGAAAAGTTAGTTTTTCATCTTTTGGTGATGGGAATGTCTTTGCCTCTTAAGAGGAATAAGAACTGCTTCTAGATATGTCTTGACAATAAGAGAGTAAATACTGAAACACCTTCTTGTTTGTAAGGACCCCAGGAAGGGATGTTCTTTAGTTGTTGCTGTTGTTTTAGCAGATGCTCCATCACACCATCAGTTACATGCTCAAAAAAGACACACTCTTCTAGGACACAGTGCAGATGATGAGCAAAAGGTAGATTATAATTCTACAAAATAAAGCACCAAAGGGATTCCTTCAAAAAAAAAAATCTATAGGCTCTGTAGATCCTTACCTATATGCTGTTTCGAAGTTGCAATGAAACAAAGACTGCTGTCAAAAGAATTTCCATGGTAAATGGACTTTTATTAAAATTGTAATGTGTTGTTATACTTTTTTTTTCAGAGCAAAAGTTTATCTATTAAAACATGCCTTTGGTAAAAGTTCCATTAGTGAAGATCATTATAAGTTTCTTAATTGAACTTTTAATTAGACCACAGAGGCTATTTAAATGTTTCCTTTGATTATGTGTTGAGCACTGTGACTTGTTGCTCTATAGAAATTGCAAAATTGACATTAACTTCCTTATCTTCTTTAAAGCATCCAGATAAGGATAATTTCATGAGTTCCTGTGTAAATGATGTTTTAAATCTAAAACAATGGTTTTTAATATATTGCACTGTTTTGTCTATTCAATTTGACAAATAAAATTAATCACAACATTTAGGAAAAGACTTTAAAAATCTATAATTATCAACAACAAAAACAAAGCCTCAAGTTTTCTTTGAAAAGTACCACCACATTATGAAAACTATTATAACAAACACTAAGCAAAATAGCTTGCATTTGTGTCAACTTTTAGTGAGTTTGCCAGAGGAAATATTAATTGCATATTTGCTCATTTGTTTAATCTTTAAACACTTCTTTTATTATCCATATAATCATTTATTCTTTCTGAAAATTTAATTAGTTTTTTGTAAGAAAAATATTTCAGGAGCTTAATGGTGGTTCAAGCGACTGAACTCACACTTCGCAAAGTTCAAGGACCTGGGTTCAAGCTTCTAGTCCTCATCCTAAGGAGAGAAGCTTCATAAGCAGTGAAGCAGTGATAAGCATATCTCACTTTATCACGCTCTCAAATTCTTCTCTCCCGCTCTCAGTTTCTATGTATCCTATACAATAAATAAAATATATTTTTATATTTTAATTTATAATACTCATCCAATACTAATGTGATTTATTAAGTGAATCAAGCTTGCATCTAACCATAAAGCTATATAGTTAGTTTTTCACTAAATGATAGACAGCTAAGACTCTGTGAAGTCCACCTATAAAATCACTAAGCCATTAAAGCAAATTACGATCAGTGAATTTTAATGCTGAATATAGGGGAAAGTTAAGAACTGTTAATTTTGCCTCTTTGAGGAATTAGTAAGTAGGAAATCAGAATGCACTCTGGTTTCAATTTTCTATCCAAAATCTTCGAATTAAAGTCTTTGACCATGAAAGTTGTATTTCAGATAAATTACATACATATTAAATGTGTGTATATTTTTAGGAGAAATGCAAATTTTGTGTACACTTCTGCCTCAGAATCATTGATTTACACTTAACAGAGAAACTAAACTTTTAAATTAAGAGTCTATGGCACTATCCCAATCTTAGAGTAATTTATATAATTTCAATTTGCTACAGAGTTAGAATAAATAAGATCATACTATGGGTACATTATTTTATATGCCCTCCTTAATCAAAACTGATCATAAAATTATACTTTAGGGGTGGGGGTCGGGTGGTAGCACAGTAGGTTAAGCACAAATGGCGCGAAGGGCAAGGATGGGTATAAGGATCCTGATTTGAGTTTCTGGCTCCCCATCTGCAGGGGAGTCACTTCACAGTCCATGAAGCAGGTCTGCAGGTGTCTGTCTTTCTCTCCCCCTCGCTGCCTTCCCCTCCTCTCTCCATTTCTCTCTGTTCTATCCAATAACGATGACATAATTAACAACAATAATAACTACAACAACAATAAAAAACAAGGACAACAAAAGGGAAAATAAATAAATATAAAAAAATTTTAAAAGTATAATTTTCAAAAGTCTACAATATAAATCTGTTTTAATTATACTCATGCACATAGTAAAAATCAAACCATCATAGAGATCAGTTATCTGCATATACATGTGAATATTTGTTTGCCCTGTGGTTGGGAAGCATGTTTCTTTTTTTTTTAATTTTTTAATTAAGAAAGGATTAATGAACAAAAACATAAGATAGGAGGGGTACAACTCCACACAATTCCCACCACCCAATCCCCATAACCCACCCTCTCCCATGATAGCTTTCCCATTCTCTAGCCCTCTGGGTGCATGGATCCAGGGTCGTTGAGGGTTGCAGAAGGTAGAAGGTCTGGCTTCTGTAATTGCTTCCCCGCTGAACATGGACGTTGACTGGTCGGTCCATACTCCCAGTCTGCCTCTCTCTTTCCCTAGTAAGGTGTGTCTCTGGGGAAGCTGAGCTCCAGGACACATTGGTGGGGTCTTCACCAGGGAAGTCTGGCCAGCATCCTGGTGGCATCAGGAACCTGGTGATTGAAAAGAGAGTTAACATATGAAGCCAAACAATTTGTTGAGCAATCATGGATCCCAAGCCTGGTATAGTGGAGAGGAAGTGTTAGGGAGGTACTCACTGCAAACTCTAGTGTACTTCTGCTTTCAGGTATATATTTTGCAGTAGTTTATGGATACGTGTGCAAATAAGCTCTCTCTCACAGAAACTGGTGTATATCTAGGTTATGGGACTTTGTTAGAAAGTGAACTACCTGAGATGAAAATAGAGTGTACTATAAAAGGAAAGGTCTCACCCGAGTAATGAAGCTGAAGGGTTGTCATTCCACACGTGAAGTCTCTGGATACAGTCTGAGGTGAAGCATGTTGAGGTGGCAATCGTTGCGTTGGTTAGGTTGTGATCGGTGGATGCAATATTATTTGATATGGATTGGGAGATGCATATGGGAAAGTGGGCCCTATCCAAGGGTTCCAGGACTGGGGGAAGTAGGGGCTCTATAGTGAAGATGTGAGGTTCCTGCTGTCTTAGGGTTCAAAAAGATAATCGATAGTTAATATTATCATCAGATTATTTGTTAATTGGGTTAACTTTGAAAAGTCCTTTTGTTATGGTTTGCTGTACAGTATCCAGTATCTTGTATATAGCTGTGCTATTGGATGCTTCTAATCTTCTTGGTCTAGGCTTTTGAGAGAGTCCGCATATCAAATACATAGCCTATATATTAAAAAGATTCAGTTTGTCTTTTGAGAAATTTTGAGACATACAATTGATTTTCCCCCTCATATTAATTAACTACTGATTTATATGTCTACATTTTGGTAGGAGTGTACATAAACACCATTCCCACCACCAAAGGACTATAACCTATCCCTCCCGGCCACTCCCACCCCCCACTGGCCCAGGAAGCTGCATGTCTACCCCTCACCACTGTGCTTTTCCTTTGGTGCCCTACTTACAATTTGATCAGGTCCTGCTTTTAGTTTCCCTTTCAGATCTTCTTAGTCAGCTTCTTTTGATGAGTGAGATCATCCCATACTCATCTTTAACTTTCTGACTTAGTTCACTTAACATAATTCCTTCTAGCTCTGTCCAAGATGGGTCAGAGAAGGTGGGTTCATTGTTTTTGATAGCTGCATAGTATTCCATTGTGTATATATACCACAGCTTTCTCAGCCACTCATCTGTTGTTGGGCACCTGGGTTGCTTCCAGGTTTTAGCTATTATGAATTGTGCTGCTATGAACATAGAAGTACACACCTCTTATTGGTTGGGTGTTATGGAGTCCTTGGGGTATAACCCCAGGAGAGGAATTACTGGATCATATGGAAGGTCCATGTCTAGCCTTCTGAGAGTTTTCCAGACTGCTCTCCACAGAGGCTGTACCGATTTACATTCCCACTAACAATGTAAAAGGGTTCCTCTGTCCCCACATACTCTCCAACAATTGTTGTTGCTGTCCTTTTTGATGTATGCCATTCTTACAGGAGTCAGGTGGTATCTTAGTGTTGTCTTAATTTGCATTTCTCTGACAATCAGTGACCTAGAGCAGTTTTTCATATGTTTGTTAGCCTTTTGGATCTCCTCTGTAGTGAATGTTTTGTTCATTTTCTCTGCCCATTTTTGGATGGGGTCATTTGCTTTCTTGCGGCTAAGTTTGCTGAGCTCTTTATATATTTTGGTGATTAGTTTCTTGTCTGATGTCTGGCATGTGAAGATCTTCTCCCATTCTGTGAGGGGTCTCTCTGTTTGTTTAATAGTTTCTTTGGATGTGCAGAAGCTTTTCAATTTGATGTAGGCCCATTGGTTTGTTTCTGCTTTAGTCTTCCTTGCAATTGGGTTTGATTCATCAAAGATGTCCTTGAGGTGTATGTGGGAAAGTGTTTTACCAATGTTTTCCTCTAAGTATTTGATTGTTTCTGGTCTGACATGTAGGTCTTTGATCCATTTGGAGTTGATTTTTGTTTCTGGTGAGATAAAGTTCAATTTCATTCTTCTGCATGTTTCAACCCAGTTTTCCCAGCACCATTTATTGAAGATAGCCTCCTTTTTCCATTTATCTTTTGGGCCCCCTTATCAAAGATTAGATGCCCATAGGTGTTGGGATTTACTTCTGGGCTTTCAATTCTGTTCCACTGGTCTGTGTGCCTATTTTTGTTCCAGTACCATGCTGTTTTGATGATGATGGCTTTATAATATAGTTTAAGGTCTGGGAGTGTGATGCCTCCATTTCTGTTTCTTTTCCTTAAGATGGTTTTGGCAATTCTAGGTGTTTTCAGGTTCCAGATAAATGATTGTAGTGTTTGTTCTATTCTCTTAAATAAGCTTGGTGGAACATTGATGGGTATTGCATTAAATTTGTATATGGCTCTGGGGAGAATATTCATTTTGATGATATTTATTCTTCCAATCCATGATCATGGGATATCTTTCCATTTCTTGGTATCGGTTTCTATCTCCTTGAGTAGCGACTCATAGTTTTCAGTATACAAGTCTTTCACTTCTTTGGTCAACATTATTCCTAGGTATTTGATTGATTTTGCTGAAACAGTGATTGGGAGTGATTTCGGGATGTCTTCTTCTTCAGATTTAGTGTTTGCATAAAGAAATGCCACTGATTTTTGTACATTGATTTTGTAGCCTGATACCTTGCTATATTGCCTAACAACTTCCAGTAATTTTCTACTGGATTCTTTAGGTCTTTCAATGTATACTATCATATCATCTGCAAATAGTGAGAGCTTGACTTATTCCCTTCTAATCTGTATCCCTTTGATTTCTTTCTCTTGCCTGATTGCTATGGCAAGAACTTCCAATACTATGTTGAAGAGTAACGGTGACAGTGGACAGCCCTGTCTAGTCCCCGATCTTAGGGGGACGGCTTTCAGCTTCTGTCCATTGAGTATGATGTTGGCTGTAGATTTGCTATATATAGACTCCACTGTCTTGAGGAATTTCCCATCTATTCCCATTTTTGTAGAGTTATGAGCATGAATGGGTGTTGGATTTTGTCAAAGGCTTTTTCTGCATCTATTGAGATAATCATGTAGTTTTTGTCTTTGTTTTTATTGATGAGGTGAATGACATTGATTGACTTACGGATGTTGAACCAGCCTTGCATTCCTGGTATGAATCCCACTTGGTCATGATGAACAATCTTTTTGATGTGTTGCTGTATCCGGTTGGCCAAGATCTTGTTTAGTATTTTGGCATCTATGTTCATCAGAGATATTGGTCTGTAGTTTTCCTTTTTTGGTCTGTCCCTATCAGCTTTGGTATCAGGGTGATATTGGCTACATAAAAGGTGGAAGGGAGTATTCCTGTTTCTTCAATCTTATGGAATAGCTTAAGAAGTATGGGTATTAACTGTTTCCTGACAGTTTTGTAGAATTCGTTTGTGAAGCCATCTGGTCCAGGACTTTTGTTGTTGGGGAGATTCTTAATAATAGTTTCAATTTATTTCTCTGTGATTGGGGCATTTAGATTTTGTAGTTCTTCTTGGTTCAGTTTTGGAAGTGCATATGTTTCTAGGAATTGTTCCATTTCTTCCAGATTCTCTATCTTGGTGGCATATAGTTCTTTATAGAAGTTTCGCAGGATTCTCTGGATTTCTGTGGTGTCAGTTGTGATATCTCCTGCATCGTTTACAATTCTATTAATTTGAGTCTTCTCTCTTTTTTGTTTGGTGAGTCTGGCTAGGGGTTTGTCAATTTTGTTTAATCTTTCAAAGAACCAACATTTGGCTTCATTGATCTT
The DNA here is from genome assembly GCF_950295315.1 of Erinaceus europaeus. NCBI lineage: Eukaryota > Metazoa > Chordata > Mammalia > Eulipotyphla > Erinaceidae > Erinaceus > Erinaceus europaeus. The sequence continues at coordinate 34,737,732 of NC_080175.1, forward strand.
TTGTATGGTTCTTTTATTTTCTATGTTGTTTATTTCTGCTCTAACTTTAGTGATTTCTGTCCTTCTGGTTGTTTTAGGGTTCCTTTGTTCCTCTTCCTCTAAGTCCTTGAGGTGTGCAGTAAGGTCGTTCATTTGGGCTTCTTCTTGGCGTTTAATATGTGATTGTATGGCTATAAGTTTCCCTCTCAGTACTGCTTTAGCTGTGTCCCAAATATTTTGATAGGTTGTGTCTTCATTTTCATTAGTTTCCAGGAACATTTGAATTTCCTGTTTGAGTGAGTCTCTGACCAAATGGTTCTTAAGGAGCATGTTGTTTAGTTTCCAAATTCTATGTCTTTTAATAATTTTCCGTTTGTTGTTAAAAGTTAGTTTTACTCCACTGTGGTCTGAGAAGATACTTGGGATTATTTCAATGCTCTTGAATTTATTGACGCTGTCTTTGTGGCCTAACATGTGGTCTATCCTTGAGTATGTGTTATGTGGATTTGAAAAGAAGGTGTATTCCAGTTTTTGGGGGTGGAGGGGTCTGAAAATGTCCAAGAGGTCTAGTCTGTCAATCTCTTCATTCAATTCTCTTGTATCTTTATTGGTTCTCTGCTTTGTTGATCTGTCTAAGTGTGAGAGTGGGGTATTGAAGTCTCCCACTATTATTGTATTACTATTGATGTATTTTTGAAATTCTTTTAGTAAATGCTTAATGTATTTAGATGGTCCCTCGTTGGGTGCATAGATGTTAATAATTGTTAAGTCTTCTTGGCTGATTGATCCTCTAATCATTATGTAATGTCCTTGCCTATCTTTTATTACTTTATTTAATTTAAAATCTATCGTGTCTGAAATGAGAATGGCTGTTCCTGCCCTTTTTTGTGGACCGTTAGCCTGTATGATAGTTTTCCATCCTTTCACTTTAAGTCTGTGTTTATCTTGTTGTGACAGATGGGATTCTTGCAAGCAGCATATGGTTGGGTTATGTTTTTTGATCCATCCCCCCACCCTGTGCCTTTTGATGTGTGAGTTTAAGCCATTGACATTTATTGATATTATGGAATTAATGTATTGTAGTGCCATTGTTCTAAAAAACAATTTGTTTACTCTGATATATTGCAAGTATTATAGTGATGTTCTTGTTTATAAGAGGTCTTTTAGTACCTCTTTCAGGGCCGGCTTGGTGATAGCTGCCTCCTTTAACTGTTGTTTGTCTAAGAAGGTTTTGATCCCTCCATCTAGCTTGAATGAAAGTCTATCAGGATATATTATCCTTCGTTGAAACCCTTTTTCATTCAGGGCTCGATAGATATCCTGCCACTCCCTTTTGGATTTTAGAGTTTGAGTGGAGAAATCTGCAGATAATCTTATGGGTTTTCCCTTGTATGTGACTTTTTGTTTCTCTCTTGCAGCCTTTAGGATCCTTTCTTTATCCTTACTTCTTCTCATTGTGACTATGATGTGTCTTGGTGTCTTCAGGTCTGGGTTGATTCTGTTTGGTACTCTCTGGGCCTCTTGCACCTTGATATCCTTTCTGTTATTCAGGTCTGGGAAATTTTCTTGTATTATTTCCTCTAGAATGTTTGCTTCCCCTTCCTCTCTTTCTTCCTCTGGCAGGTCAATTATATGAATGTTACTTCTTTTGAGATCATCCCATATGTCTCTGTTGATGTTTTCAGTTTCTCTCAATCTCTTTTTAAGCTCTTTCACCTCTTTCTTAGTTTTCTCTAACTCATCCTCTGTCTGACTAATTCTGTTTTCTGCTTCTGTTAGTCTGCTTTCCCTTGCCTCAGCTTCTTTCTTCATTACAGCTATTTCAGCTTTCAGTTCTCTAATTGTCTCAAGATAATCAGTATTTTCCTTGGGGGTCTCAACTGTTGTTTCCCTAATACTGCCATTCCTTTCCTCCAATGTTGTTTTCATTTCTGTGATTAATAAGTTTATTATTGCTTGCATACTTTTCTTATCTATGGTTACTTCTGACTGATTTGTAGTTTCTTCTGGGCTCTTGTCTTCATTCATTGGAATAGCAGTTTTATTTGTTTTTAATCTACCCATTTTTTTATTTATGTGTTTCTCTCTTTTTTTATGCTCTGTTGTTCCTCAGTTGTTGTGTCTTGAGTACAACTAACACTATATAAATACCTTTATGACAATTGCACTCACCAGCCTCCGGAATTACAGTAGCAACTGAAGTAAGTATTGAAGTAGTTTAATCATTACCAGTTAGCTAAACAATTTCTCCAGTCCGTGAAAAAACAGTAACCAAATCCCAGTGAAGAAAGAGAAAAGAAAGAGAGGATAGCAAGAATAGACAGTTATGCAAATCTACTATCCAGTGTATATTCTAGGGGTAACAAGAGGGGAAAGGGAACTAGAGCAGAGATACACACATATAGAGTCCACTCTGAGTCATATTTCTTCCCCAAAGTAATTCACAAATTTAGAAAGGCAAAGAAGAAAGAAGTGTATGACAAGATAAAAAAAAAAAAAAGAGAGAGAGAGACAAAAGAGAGAAAAGGGCGAAGATAAGAAAAAGAGTTGTAATTAAAGAGCAGTGCATAGAACTTCCCAAATGTGTATCAGTGAATTCAAAAAAAAAAAAAAAAAAAAAAACCACCCTTTTTGGTGGTATGGGGTATCATGCTAGGAGCTGGTCCCCAGGGACTGCTTATGGGGGGGGGGAATGTATGTTTGAAAATTAAAAGGAAGAAAAAAGAATTTTTTTTCCCTACTCTAATTCTTAACCCAAATTAAGTTATAGTCACCTCCTTGGTGTCTAAGGACACCTTATTGGCTGGCCTGCTAAAGGCAGAAAATCCTATTGTTTCCAGGGGTGTATGTTCGGAGCTCAGCGGCTAGTAGCTTCCCCGTCCACCATCTTCCGGGAACCCCCCCCTCCAGACTTTTTTAAAGGATTTCTCGAAAATGAAAACTATCTCCAAGTCCTTTAATCCAATCAGAGCTATACTCAAGAAGTCTTTGGATCCGCCCTCAGGGTTGCGGTGGTCCCTGGAGTCTTCCAAGAGAAAGCCCCCGAGCTAAAGTGCTCTCTCCGGGTCCTCTGCCCGCCCAGCAGCGCTCTGCAACTGTCGGAGGAGCCGCCTTCCTGGGCAGAGGACATTGCCCGAAGCACTCACCTTGCCTGGCCCCGCCTGAGAAGTCTGGAGTCCTGCTAGTCCGTGTCACCTTTACTCTAATTCTTAACCCAAATTAAATTATAATCACCTCTTTGGTGTCACACCTTATTGACAGGCCTGCTAAAGGCAGAAAATCCTACCGTTTCTAGAAGATGTGATCAGAGAACACGCTGTTAGCAGCTTCTCAGTCCGCCATCTTCCTCCTCTCCTGGGAAGCATGTTTCTATAAGATAGGGACTGGCTTATGATGAATAAGCATGTTAGAACAATCCATGTTTGTTCCTCTGCTCCTTGGTTGTCTCTCTGACACTAAAGCGGTTACACTATCCATACCTTCTGAGTCTCTCCAGTAGTTTAGAACCCTGGAAACCCCCATTTAATTACATCTCCAGACAATGGTAATTTATTTACAGGGTAGGGAAGGACTGAAGGAGGCAAACAGGTGTACCAAGAGTATAATTACCAAAACCAGTTTCGAAAACTTCACCAAAAAACCTCCTTGAAATTGTCAGTAGGACTGAATCCTTGAGCTCATTTGTACAGTTTCATACCAGAGAACTGGGCATTAAAATGTCCTCACTAAATCAGTAAAGCATTACTACTTCCTGTACCAAGCAACTTAAATGATTAGCACACAGTGAGTTCACATCACCTTCTCTGGATAGGTCAGGGGGATGCAGGAGACAAGACTTCATTAGTAGCTAGAGTCTGACCCTCTTGTATTGCTAAATAATAATCTTTCAACTTTCTGAAGTATTTTGAGGGAGGATATATCTAACATATGTGGACGTCTTCCTTAGTTTAATGTCAACAGCTATCCATGTTTCTCAACTGTAGGTCTGATGTTTTATTTCCATTTGGAGAGAATGAGTAAGAGAAAGAAGAGAGAGGGGGAGAAAAGTCACCCATGGAGGAAGGAAGGAGACATGAAGATTGTGGAGGTAGCAGAGGAGGAAGAGGGAAGGACAGAATAGAAAGTGTTATTGGCAAAGCTGCAGTGTGGAATAGAATGCAATGGTATTTCTTGCTGCAGCCAAGCCTGACAGCTGGTCCTGGTCTCTTAAGGGATATAGATGCAAGTTATTTCTGAGACACATAATCTCTACAACCTCCACTTTGCCATCCCTGAGGATTTGGTCTGTTTCTGTCTTGGCAGAGTCCATAATGCCAAATCTAAGCATGTGCTTAATTTGTCCCTGCAAGCTCTATGCTCCAGCAGAGATGCATGCCAAAAGCAAATTGGTGGTTTCTTCACATACACAAGTTCTTTTATTTTTACCTAAATATCAGGCAACCCCTGCTTTGTCTTTGTTATGGCTTCAAGTGCCAACGACACAGCAGGAACCTAGTCTCACATCTCATAGACCCACATTCTGGCTGACACATACATCTCCACATGGTTTTTGTCAATATTGTTTTTGTGTAATGAGAAGTTTATTGATGTCAGGGTCTTTGCCTGCAATCACATTCACTTCAGACACAATGAATAATCTGGAATTCAAAATAAAGGACTATTTTATTCAGAAAACATTTTTTCCAGTAACTATGCTAAACTTTTCACAGATAAAATAATATTTAAAATTCAAAGTCTATTTGGATCACCTTCCTCATTTCATAATAGAAAAAGCATAGTAAGTGACTCAGAGACAGCAAAAGAAGCTTAAAAGTAGAGAGCATGTAACAGGAACTCAGATAACCCATAAAGATATGCTTTGCACTTGGTTTAATAGATCTTTTTTTGCATTCCATAGGCAGTAAGGTCCTGTACAAACTATTGTTTATTTAAATTGCCACCAGGCCAACAGAGATATTGCTAGAGCTCAGTGCTGGCACTACGAATCCACCACTATCTGTGGTCATTTCCCCCCTTTCTATTTTCTTTTATTTTTATTACCATAGCACAGATTGAGAGAGGATGGGGAGATAGAGAGAGGGAGAGATACCTGCAGACCTGCTTCACCACTCATGAAGTGGGTGCTCTGCAGGTGGGGAGCTGGGGCTCGAATCAGGGTCCTTTTGCTTGGTACTATGTGTGCTTAACTGGGTGTGCAATTGCCTTCCAACCCCCTCCCCCACCCCCTCCCCCACCATTTTTCAATAGAATTCTTCTGGTCAGTGACCTCTTCAGTAGAGTGTTTTTCTGACATCACCCAAAACTTTGTGAGAATTTCAGACTTTAGGATAAATGTATGCCCTTCACTTATATGGTAACTTCAATTAATATTTGGCAAGTAGATAAGTACCCCTGACTATGTTCTAGGTGACAAAATAGTGGGGAAGAGCTGCACTCTGAAGCATGAACTCATGACTTTGAGACTCAGCATCATATGTACGAGGGTTATGCTCTGACTTTCTCTCCCCAATTCAATAAATGAATCTATCTCAATCTGTACCTGTCTCTCTGCATCTCATCTACATCTATATATATATCATCAATTTAAATATAAATATATGGATAGATATATAGATGATATATATCTATATCATCTATATATCTATCCATATATTTATATTTAAACTATCTACTCCAAAGGAGGAGACTTTCTTAGTCACTCACTCTGCATAGATCTATTCTGCACAAAAACACCATCCTCTTTTATTTTATTCTTTCTTTTAAAGATAGAGACAAACAGTAGAGAGAGTGAAAGAGAATATAGCAGGGAAGCTTCCTGAACATCGTGGGGGCTGGGATTGAACCTGGGTCATGAAAATAGCAAAGCAGTGTACTTTGCAAAATGAGCTATCTTGGTGGTCCTCTGTACCTTTCCTTTCCTTTCCTTTCCTTTCCTTTCCTTTCCTTTCCTTTCCTTTCCTTTCCTTTCCTTTCCTTTCCTTTCCTTTCCTTTCCTTTCCTTTCCTTTCCTTTCCTTTCCTTATTTCTTTATTTCTTTATTTCTTTATTTCTTTATTTCTTGCCTCTAGGGTTATCACTGGGACTCAGTGCGGACATTTTTTTTTCCCATTTTATTGTATAGAATTGAGAGAGGAGGAAGAGATATAGAGGGAGAGAGAAAGATAGACACATGTAGACCTGTTCTGCCACTTGTGAAGCATTCCTTCTGCAGGTAGGGAACTGGAGGCTTAAGCCTGGATCCTAGTGGGTCCTAGCATTTAGTACTATGGGCACTTAACCAGATGTGCCTCTGCTGGACCCCTGACATCCTCTTTTCTACACTGTCTGGGCTTGGACATTCTTACTAACTCCCATTACACATGTCCAATTAATATAGCTTGAAGGGCAGCTTTAGATGCCTTTGGTTTTATAATACTAGGTAGGAGAAGTGCTCCCCTGTCAGAGATAATATCCATTCCCATAAAACATCCAAGTGAAAAAGACACAACTCATTTTTCAATTGAAATATGCAAAATAGAAAAATGTAATTTAAATTACATTTATATAAATCTTAAAGACATAAAATGTTTTCAAATAATGCTACATTAGAATGATATTTTTTAATTTCCTCGGATTCTAATATATATTGCTTAGAGAGACTAAACTAAAATAATATAAAATTAGCAGCCAAAATGATAGTATAAGATTTGTAAAAAATAGCTGATAGTCTCAGAGATTGTCTTCTGTGAAGTTCTCACATTTAATTTCCATGTCAAGTAAAACAAAAATACATACAAATATTAAGTGTAGTACTCAATTTTCTAAATTTTTCTTTAATTAGCCCCATATTCAGTTTCTTTTCTTTTCTCTCTTTCTTCCTTTTTCTTTTCCTTTTTTCTTTACTCTTTCTTTCTTTATTTCTCCCTTTTTATAGCTATTTTAAACTTACTTACCTAGACTCCCATTGTCCTTTTTTATTTCCCTTGACCATACTTCAATATTTTTTTAAAAATTGTTTTTAAACAATTTTTAAAAATATTTAGAAATCAATATATTTTTTAAAAATTGTTATCTTTATTTATTAAATAGAAATGGTCAGAAATTGAGAGGGAAGTGGGGGAAGATAGAGAGGGAGAAAGATGCCTGGACACCTGCAAAGCTTCCCCATTGCAGGTGGGTAGCGGGGTCTTGAACCTGGGTCCTGTGTGCATAACCAGGTGTGCTACCATCCATCCCCCCTTAATGATTCTTTATAGTGATCATGTTTCTTTTCTTTTTTTATTCCACATATTCTTTCTTTCTTTCTTTCTTTCTTTCTTTCTTTCTTTCTTTCTTTTTTTTTTTTGCCTACAGGGTTGTTGCTGGGGCTCAGTGCCTGCAATATGAACACACTACTCCTGAAGGTCATTTTTTTCCCCATTTTTTGTTGCCCTTGTTGTTGTCATCATTGAGACTGTTGTGATTTTTGTTGTGATTGTTGGACAGGACAGAGAGAAAGTGAGAAATAAGGGGAAGACAGAGAGGGGGGTAGAAAGATAACACCTGCATACTTGCTTCACCACTTGTGAAACAAACTCCTCTCTCCTGCAGGTGGGGAAGCAGGGGCTCGAATCGGATCCTTTCTCTGGTCCCTGTGCTTAGTGCCATCATATAGGCTTAACCCACTGCGCTACAGCCCAGCCCCCTACACTGGTCATGTTTCTTTTGTCTTTCAGGAGTCGACACAGATTTCATGGCCATGCAATGGATACCAGAAGAGAACATCACTTTGCTAGTGTGGGAAGAGGCCCACTGTCTGGAAAATCTGGCCATTATCTCTATAAGAGTCTGAGAGAGTCAACTCTGAGCCCCCTTCTCACAAGAGGGGTGGTAGACAGGTCGCTGATGATGGAATTTTCCAGGCCGAGGACTTTCTTGCACATGCTTCCTCATTCCCTTTGAACAAAGGCCATAAGTTATGGCCAACTGAAACCCACCGCAAACATCCTGGTTTTCCTTAACTGCCCCCTTCCCCCCTGCCTTGAGGTGCTCGTAATTTACCTTTAGAGAGAAACCTACCTATACATGGTTAGCTTGTGACCAGACCTTATATGCCAACTTCCCAACAATGATCGAATCAAAGATTTAACCCTGTATTGTGAGTGGCTTAATGATTAGTAAATGACCTCTTTTCTTCCATAACCACTTGAGTATGTCTGCTTGCTTGTACACCCAATAAAGGACATGTCTCCCTGAAGCTGTCCCAGAGGTGGTTCTTTACTCCAAATGCTCACTGCCTTCAACAGTCTTCTCAGGACCCCCAAGGTGGCTTGTCTCCCCATCCTCTGCAATTGCCAGCCAATGCACAGAGGAGAAGCCACCCCAACATGCTAGAACATCCAAAACCTACATCTGTAAATGTTGTAATCTTTTTATTAATTAAGCCTAGAGAGGTCATGTCAAATTTTAGTAAAATATGGTGGTCCAGATGTTAGAGCATAAAATAGATAACAATAAAGATTGTCACTCAGGTGGCAGACATAGGGCTTACTATCAAAAAGATCACCAAAAGCTATGAACCACAGGAAGACTTGAGGGCTGTTGTCTGTTTGGTGGCACAGTGGATAAAGTTTTGGATTCTCAAGCATGAGGTCCTGCATTAAATCCCTGGAAGCACATATATACCAGAATTATGTCTGCTTCTTTATATTTCTCCTCCTAACTTTCTCATAAATAAATTAAAAAAAAATATTTTAAAAAAGTAGAAGACTTGAGGGTTATAATGTCCTCAGCACTCAACCATTCCTGTGAAAATCAGCCAATCCCCAAGAACTAAACTCAGCACATGCCAATGTGAATCAGCCAATCCAAATGATGGAGGATAGCACTATGACCACAAAAGCCCAAGGTACTTATACTTATATTTTACTTTTTTGTTTGTTGTTGTACTTAATAAATAATATCCTACTATGGGGCCAACCAAGTGGTCCAATATGTTGTTCTTTTTCAGAAAAGGAGAAACAGGGAGAGAATCTATAGAATTGAAGGGACTTCCATGTAGCTTACTGGAGCCAAGAACCTAGATCATAAACATGGCAATGTAGGGCCCATCCCAGGAAACTCACTATTTTATATATGACTACCATGTGAGGGATTTAGCTAGTTGGAAAAACAAGTGCTTTCCCAAGGATGAAGGAAATCAAGAAAGTTGTATAGATACACAGTGGCATACTATTTAGTTGTAAGAAATCTTCCTTTTTGTAAACTTTGTGACAAAAATAGCAGTAATAAAGTTAATATATGAATAACACAAAACTAGATAATCTATGCTGTTTATGATCAGTACAAATGTGCCAAAATTTCATTTTTTAAAAACATATTGAAAGTTCTTGGATATTAAAAGCATTGAAGGAAAAGCAAGTTAAATTTGCAAGGGAAATATTTATCCTAGATATTTAGATGTGAAATGATATTGATTAAAATACATAGAGAAATACCCACAATCTTATGCAAGGATATAAGCTCTAATTATAAAATGAAGGGTACAAATTATATATCTGACAGTCCTTTCTTTTGGTAAATCTTGGGAAACAGACTTTCATATATATATATTTATATATATATATGAAATAAACTTTGATCTAAAACCAACAGAGAGTAAAAAGATATAAATAAAATCCAGCTTGAATCCAAGATCTTTGTATTCCATGGGCAACTGGGAAAAATACATTATTTTCAGAGTTGACAAAAATTGAAAAAGGGAAGATTAAGAATGGAAATTTCAAAATGTTAAAGTTGGATGCCTGAGAGAAAGACTCCTGGGAAGACTGAGTAGGCAGGAGTATATGAAGCCCAAATTTAGAGAGATTTGACTTGGAAATATGCTTTTGAGATTCATTACTTCTTAGAGGATATTATAAAGCTGTGAGACTACATGTTAGAATTTCAAACAGTTCGTTCCTGCTGTTTCTTTTGTGAGGGATATTTTCAAGTATTAGTTGAACTCACCCATGAATATATACTTTGCCTACTTTTTTTTTTGTTTGTAGATTTTCATGCTTATTGTCCATAACCTTATTTATTTTAATATATAAAATGCTATTTTAATATATATTTAAAATTTTATTTTGTTTTAATATATATTTTTAAATATATGACACTTGATTTTATTTTTATATTTTCCTCATATTTTATTTGTAGGTTTTGGTAATCATAAGTTTTTTAACTTTATTAGTGACTAAATATTGATTTACAACATTACGGGATAGCAGGAGTATAATTCTGCACTGCTCTCACTACCAGGTTTCAGTATCCCATTCTTTAAATTGGAGAATACAATAGCTCACCCAAGGTTGCAGATGTGGGTTGAATATTGTTGTTATAACTATCAGTCTATCTATCTCTATATATATATATATATATATATATATATATATATATTATATATATATTATATATAATTTATATTATATATAATATATATATTATTAATATATATAATATATTATATATATTATATATATTATATATATTATATATTATATATTATATATTATATATTATATATTATATATTATATATTATATATTATATATTATATATTATATATTATATATTATATATATATTATTATATAATATATATATATATATATATATATATATATATATATATATATATATCTCCCCTCCTTTTTTATTCCTATGGTCCTGCACTCTCTTCCTCTTCAAGTCATACTCACACCTATTATTACTTCTGAGTGTACTTCCTCTTTTCCTCTTCTCTCTCCTGTTCCTGATGTAGTCAGTCACCTTCCCCTATAATTCCTCCCACTCTGGGAATATAGACTAAAATTATTTTTGGGGTGCAGAAGGTAGGAGTTCTGGCTTCTATAATTGCTTCTCTGCTGAACGTGGGCATTGGCACATCAATCCATACCTCCAGCCTGTTTCTCTCCTTTCCTAATGGGATAGGGCTCTAGAGAGGTGAGGTTCAGGGATACACTGATGAGATCACCTTCCCAGGTAAATCAGCATGAAATCATAATAGCAACTGAAATTTGTTGGCAGGTAGATATAAACCAGGAAAAAAATGTTTGATGAACAAAAATCATAATGTAGGAATGGAACAGATGAGAGTAGGCCAGAAGTCTATTTTGGATATGTTTCTTGGGGCCCATGACTTTCATGGTTTTTGCTTGAGTTTGATAGCTAGCATGGAGGTGGACAAAAATAATGTTTGGGAAGATGGTGTCAGAGTTGAGAATAAGGTTAGAAAATTGGATTAAAGCAGAGATTATCTCCCAAACATGAAGAAAAATCTATGAACAAAATTAACTGTGTTCCCCATCAACTTAACTTAGGACCCATATATATGTATATTCGTATTTAGTACTGGAGTTTATGTAACTTCTGAGTCCCTGCTAGTCTGAGCTCACAATATATGATCATACCTGGGGACATTTTATGCTGAACTCATTTCAGGACCACTACTCTCTGAGTGGCAGGATAGGATGCCCCAGCCTCCCATTGGAGTGTGGGGCAGTCCATACCACTGCTACATTATAGGGAGAACAAGTTCCTGGACTGGTCCACAAAAGGGCTGCTGATGATTTTCCTGATGAATGTGACAATTGATGATGGAAAGAAGGATCTATTAGAGACCTAGACCCATAATATCTGTGTTGGAATTCAAGGATTCCCTAACTATGGCCCCAGATGATGGGGTGGTCTGGTATTGACAAAAAAGATCATCATTAAGTGAGCCAGCCTATTGCCCTTCTCTCATTTTTGTATTTATGTCCTTATCTGACAAGTTTAGACTTTCCCCTAGTTGTCAAAGCATCATTTGTCATTTTGTGGAACCAAGCCGTTATTAGGTTTATAAAGTCTGCCTTCTTTGGGGCTTTATCCTAGATTGCCAATCTTATTAAGTCTAAGTCTAATTAATTAGAGAATGTATGATGCCTTTTGTATGCCTTTATAATACGATCCAAGTCTTATAATGTCCAAGTCTAATCATAGAAAAAATTATTACTAAGCATTCTTAATTTGAGTTATATAATTGTCCCTTGCTTACGGGTATGTGTACACCTATACCCAGTACTATAGGCCTTACCCTGTATCTAGTGACTGTAACTTTGGTAGATAACATGCCATTTGAAATGGAACTAGGCACATGTGTTAGGAAAGATATCACCAGATTAGAAGAGCCGGGAGGTTCTCATCTCAGGCTTGTTTCTGGTAGTGTTGATTTAGTTGAGGTTGACAGAAATAATATGACAGTATGGAATCAGAAGAAACATCAAGAAATATGGGCATAGTCTTTGAGGTTCCAGGACTAGGAAATAAGGATCTTAAACAAATGGAACAGGTTCCTTGTAGTCTTAGAAAGAGTTTAAAAATAGCAATAGTTATTAATATTATAACCAAGTTAATTGGGGAGTGATCCTTTCCAACTATTAGCCTCTCCTGTTTTCTTGATGAAGGACATTATCACAGGTGTGAGGTAGTATCTCATTGTGGTTTTAGTTTGTATTTCTCTGGTAATGAGTGAATTAGAGCATTTTTGCAAATGTCTGTGGAGCTGTTTATTCATATTTTCTGCTAACTTATATAAGGTGTTTATCTATGTGTAAGTTTAGTTTTAGCCCCTCTATCCTATTCCATTTTTAAAAATGTCGATTTTTGTTCCATTATCACATGGTTTTAAGTACTATTGCTTTGTAGTATAACCTGAAATCAGGAATTGTGATGTCTCCATTTTTCTTTTTCCTCAGATTGTTTTGCTATTCATGTGTATTTATGGTTCCACACATATTTTCGGATAAGTCGTTCAATTATCTTGAAATACCTTATTGAGTATTTAATAGGGATTGCATTGAATCTGTAGATTGTTTTGGTCAGAATTACCATTTTATTGATATTTCTTTTTCTAATCCATATATAGGGTATGATTTTTATTTCTTTGTGTCATCCTCTATTTTTAAGTGTCTTAGTTTTTCTTGAAAAGGGTCTTATCTCCTTTTTTAGATTTATTCTTAGGTATTTTACCTTTTGGGGCTCAGTTGTAAATGAGATTGCTACTGTCAGTGCCATTTCCTCTCACTCATGTTTTGTATAGAGAAATGCTACTGATTTGTGTGTATTTGTTTTTTAACCTGTTACTTTAGTTTATAGATTTCTAATAGTTTTCAATAGTTTCTGGCATCCTCTAGGTATAGCAGCATACTATCTGAAAATAGTAATAATTTGACATCATTCCTTCTTATTTGACTTCCTCTGATATCTCTTTATAGTTGGGAACATCTTGCTCCAGACTCTAACATTAAGCCTCTGTTTGTCTTTACTGAAGGCATATATAGATAGAGCCTACTCTTTAATCCTTTTAGGTACTCTATGCATTTTAACAGGTAAATTCAAACCATTCATATTTAGGGTGAATATGAATATATATATATGTATATATATAGTTTACTTACATTCATTCTAATTTTTGTTTTAAATTGTTGATTATTTTTTCCATTTGTTTCTATCTGTCATTTTATGTAGATGAGTTCCTGTGATGTGTTCCTTGCTGAGATCTCTTGTATTTTCTGTAAACTTCTGTTTCTTGTTTTGTCTTGTGTTTATGATGTATCATAATTAACATAATATATTTAAAAAGTCCTTTTTAAGTTGGTCTTGATTAACTAATATTTTACAGAATATTTTCCCATTAATCCCCTCCCCTTTCCTGTTTATTGTTCTTTCACTTTTTTTATTCTGTTATTAGTTCTAGTCTACTGCTGTTCATCTCATTTAGAATGTTCTTTACTTTTCTTCCTCTTTGCTTATGGGACTCCTTTCAGTAACTCTTGCAAGGTTGGTTTGATGATGGTAAATTCCTTTAGTTTTTGGAAATTTGAGAATACATTTAATTATCCCTCATATTTGAAAGGTAATTTTGCAGGATATAAGATCCATGGCTGGAATTCTCTTTATTTTAGTACTTTCAATATGCCATTCTACTCTCACCTTGTCTCTAGGGTTTGTAAAAAGAAGTCTGATGAAAGCCTGACAATTCTACCTTTGCATGTAATTTTTTTTCTTCCCCCAGAAGTCTGCACATTTTAAAACTTGTCATTGAGTTTTGATAGTTTAACAAGTATGTGCCTTAATGTTGATCACTTTGCATTTATTTACTAGGGTCTGTTCTCCACCTCTTGAATGAGTATGTTCTGAGGATTGCCTAAGTGGGGGATTTTCTGAGCTAAAATTTTCCTGAATATGGTTTCTATTCCTTTCACCCTGTCTTCTTCCTCAGGAATTCCTATTCCTTGTACACTCATCAGTTTTCAGGGCTCTTCAATTTCACAAAGAGTTACTTCATTCTTTAAAGCTTTTCTCTTTCTCACCTTTAAATTGAAAGAGTAGGTTAATCGCATCTTCTAGATTTCATAATGAGATTTAACATTATGAACTTAGGGAGGATAGAAAAATTGAGATCATATCAAGATAAAAAACAACCCATCACTTAAATTATTTTAAGCAGTATAGGAATAAAATCCACAATAAGATATGCTCAGTTCTTTGTTTTTTGTTTTCTAAATCCTATTCTTAGGACAAAGTTATTCTGTACTCATTTATGTTTTACTTTAACATCTACATATCACCCTCTCAAGTATCAAAAATGTGGGTCTTTTGAAATCAAGTTGATAATAATTGCTATTTTGAGGCAAATAATCAGGCACAAGGGCCTTCTTCCTTATAAATACAAAACTTCTTATTAGTCCCCTAAATATTCTGAAATTCTGAGAATTAATGGATTAATGAATAACAAAAATAAACGGGCAAAATAAATACAGAGTTCTTTAATTAAAATACTGTAAGATATGGAAGCCTATATAATAAAATGGAGCTGTTACTGTGACAAAAGTTTTTTAAAAGCCCATATAATAAAATGGAGCTCTTACTGTGATAATTTAATAAACTAATAAAAGTTAGACAATTTTTTATACTAGCTTGAATGAGGAGACAGTACAATGTGAAAATTTATCTAGAGTAGGTGGGAAATTTTATCTAGAATAGGAGACAGTAAAATGGGAAAATTTATCTAGAGTATGGGGCAATTTATCTATAGCAGGATATTGCATGTGAAAGAGATATTAAAAATATTTTTGTTGTTCTTGATAGATGCATAGTATTTCATTGTGTATATATACTACAGCTTTCTCAGCCACTCATCTGTTGTTGGGCACCTGGGTTGCTTCCAGGTTTTAGCTATTATGAATTGTGCTGCTATGAACATAGAAGTACACACCTCTTTTTGGTTGGGTGTTATGGAGTCCTTGGGGTATAACCCCAGGAGAGGAATTACTGGATCATATGGAAGGTCCATGTCTAGCCTTCTGAGAGTTTTCCAGACTGCTCTCCACAGAGGCTGGACCAATTTACATTCCCACCAGCAATGTAAAAGGGTTCCTCTGTCCCCACAACCTCTCCAGCATTTGTTGCTGCTGTCCTTTTTGATGTATGCCATTCTTACAGGAGTGAGGTGGTATCTCAGTGTTGTCTTAATTTGCATTTCTCTGATAATCAGTGACCTAGAGCAGTTTTTCATATGTTTGTTAGCCTTTTGGACCTCCTCTAAGTTGAATGTTTTGTTCATATCCTCTGCCCATGTTTGGATGGGGTCATTTGCTATTTTGGTGCTAAGTTTGCTGAGCTCTTTGTATATTTTGGTGATTAGTCTCTTGTCTGATGTATGGCATGTGAAGATCTTCTCCCATTCTGTGAGGGGTCTCCTTGTTTGTGTGATAATTTCTTTGGCTGTGCAGAAACTTTTCAATTTGATGTAGTCCCATTGGTTTGTTTCTGCTTTAGTCTTCCTTGCAATTGGGTTTGATTCATCAAAGATGCCCTTGAGGTATAGGTGGGAAACTGTTACACCGATGTTTTCCTCTAAGTATTTGATTGTTTCTGATCTGACATGTAGGTCTTTGATCTATTTGGAGTTGATTTTTGTTTCTGGTGAGATAAAGTGGTTCAATTTCATTCTTCTGCATGTTTCAACCCAGTTTTCCCAGCACCTTTTATTGAAGAGAACCTCCTTTTTCCATTTAATCCTTTGGGCCCCCTTATCAAACATTATATGTCCATAGGTGTGGCGGTTTATTTCTGGGCTTTCAATTCTGTTCCACTGGTCTGTGTGCCTATTTTTGTTCCAGTACCATACTGTTTTGATGATGATGGCTTTATAATATAGTTTAAGGTCTGGGAGTGTGATGCCTCCATTTCTGTTTCTTTTCTTTAAGATGGTTTTGGTAATTCTAGGTGTTTTCATGTTCCAGATAAATGATTGTAGTATTTGTTCTATTCTGTTAAAGAAGCTTGGTGGAACTTTGATGGGCATTGCATTAAATTTGTATATGGCTCTGGGGAGAATATTCATTTTGATGATATTTATTCTTCCAATCCATGAGCATGGGATATCTTTCCATTTCTTGGTATCACCCACCTTCTCTGACTCATCTTGGACAAAGCTAGAAGGAATTATGTTAAGTGAGCTAAGTCAGAAAGATAAAGATGAGTATGGGATGATCCCACTCATCAACAGAAGTTGACTAAGAAGATCTGAAAGGGAAACTAAAAGCAGCACCTGACCAAATTGTAAGTAGGGCACCAAAGTAAAAACCCTGTGGTGAGGGGTAGACATGCAGCTTCCTGGGACAGTAGGGGTTGGGAGTGGTTGGGAGGGATAGGTCACAGTCTTTTGGTGGTAGGAATGGTGTTTATGTACACTCCTGGTAATATGTAGTCATATAAATCACTAGTTAATTAATACAAGAGGGGGAAGATTAATTGTATGTCTCAAAGTTTTTCTAAACACAAACTGAATCTTTTCAATATATAGGCTGTGTAATTGATATGCAGACTCTCTCAAAAGCCTAGACCAAGTAGATCAGAAGCAACCAATGGCACAGCTACATACAAAATACTGGGTACTATACATCAAACCCTGACAAAAGGACTTTTCAAAGTTAACTCAATTACCAAATAATGTGATGATAACATTAACTATCGATTGTCTTTTTGAATCCTAAGACAGCAGGAACCTCACATCTCCACTATAGAGCCTCTACTTCCCCCAGTCCTGGAACCATTGGTAAGGCCCACTTTCCCGTATGCCTCTCCCAATCCATATCAAATAATTTTGCATCTGCCATTCACAACCTAACCATGCAACGATTGCCACCTCAGCATGCTTCACTTCAGACTGTGTCCAGAGACTTCACGTGTGGAGTGACATCCCTTCAGCTTCATTGCTCGGGTGAGACCTTTCCTTTTATGGTATACTCTGGTTCCATCTCAGGTGGTTCACTTTCTAACAAAGTCCCAAAACCTAGATTAACACCAGTTTCTGTGAGAGAGAGCATATGTTCACACATATCCATAAACTACTGCAAAATATATACCTGAAAGCAGAAGTAACACTAGAGTTTGCAGTGAGTACCCCCCTAACACTTCCTCTCCACTATTCCAAGCTTTGGGTCCATGATTGCTCAACAAATTGTTTGGCTTCGTATGTTAACTCTCTTTTCAGCCACCAGGTTCCAGATGCCATCAGGATGCCGGCGAGGCTTCCCTAGACTGAAGACCCTACCAATGTGTCCTCGAGCTCTGCTTCCCCAGAGACCCACCCTACTAGGGAAAGAGAGAGGCAGACTGGGAGTATGGACCAACCAGTCAATGCCCATGTTCATCGGGGAAGCAATTACAGAAGCCAGACCTTCTAACTTCTGCAACCCACAATGACCCCGGGTCCATGCTCCCAGATGGATAGAGAATGGGAGTGCTATCAGGGGAGGTGGTGGGATATGGAGATTGGGTGGTGGGAATTGTGTGGAATTTTACCCCTCCTACCCTATGGTTTTGTTAATTAATCCTTTCTTAAATAAATAAAATATAATAATAAAATATATATATTTTTTGTTGGGGGATGGTTAATTATTTACATTTATCAGTCAATAGTTGTTGGGATATGTGTAGTAGTTCTCAATGTTTTGCTAAACATTTTCACCCTCTTCTTGTCTCCTCCTATATCATCATGTACCAGGACCAGAAGGTATAACTTCCCTCCCCAACAAAGTTTTTTTGTTTGTTGAAATATAACAAATCCAGTCCAAGTTATGCTTTGTGTTTTTCTTCTGTTCTTATTTCTTTACTTCTATCTATTACTGATATCATCCCAAATACATTGTGAGAATCTCATACATTAGAAAGGTCAGCAACAAAAATTGCTAGAGAGGCTTTAGGGACAATAGGAACCCTCTTGCAAGGCTGTTGGGAATGTGAGTTGGCCAAAGCCCTGTGGAGAACAGTCTGCATACACCTTAGAAAGCTAGAAATCTACCTAGACCCTGGATGTACCCTAAGACCCTGCAATTCCTCTCCTGAAAATATATCCTAAGGAACCAAATACACCCATGCAAAAAGATATATATATGTTCATAGCAGCACAGTTTATAATGACCGATGTCAAAGATTTACCTAAGACAGAGAGGAGAGAAACAAGTCAATGAACCATTCTGGCTCATGCTAGAATCAAACAGGGAACTTCAGAAATTAAAGCCCCATTCTCTACTAGTTAAGCCACTTCCCCAGTTCCGGATATTTGTACAATTTTTTTTTCCTTTTTTATCTCTATTTCTCTAGTATTAGCAATACTCTTTCCTTTTTTGAGTGGTCTTTCACCTCCTTATTTCAAGAAGTGCTTCTCAGAAGTGCCCCATGTACTTGATTTTTTAAAGTACTTTTATTTCAAAATAGTCTTTAGGTTAGGACTCAGTGGTTGGTACACTTTGCCATTGATCTTGTTGTATTTTCCCCTTTTATAGTTTCTTCTATTATCGGTAGTTTTGAAAACTCTCTCTCTCTCTCTCTCTCTCTCTCTCTTATTTAATCAGTTGCAGGGTTGGATAGAGCAACATAGAAACCTCCCTTAACTCAGAGAAAATTCTACAGCAGACAATGTGCAAACTTGACCTGCAAGACTGACTCTCACAGCCTACCAAGCCACTTTTAAGATTGTAGACTTTCCATCTTCCATAATTATTTGAGAAAATTCCTCAAAGCAAATCTCTACATGCATAGATAAAAACCCATGTAAAGGGTACTGGATTTTGAGATTTGATTGTTAAACCTTCAACAAAAGCCTATCTACTGGTTGGGGTATCATACAACATTCATTATATCTCTAACCAAGGAGATCAAAGAAGGAAGAATAACTTGTCCATGATATTGATTAAACATTCATAAGGAAATTCTCAAATTTATATTTGAAAGTAGGATTACTCAAATGAATGCATAATTCAACAGCAGTAGATGTACTATTTAGACACTGTGTACACAGTTTAATACATTATTTCATGAAATATTAATATTATGACATTAATTTAAATTGACTTATATATACACTCTAATAGGGGCAAAAAATTAAATGCTATTACCAAATCATCATGCCTTGCTGTTTGCAGAGCTGTTGACAGGAATGGTGCTCATCCAGGCCTTATTTAACATTTTCATTAATAAACTGTAGCAGAGAATCAACAACAGATTAATGATTTCTGAGAAAATCATAAATCAATAAATTTAAGAATCAAGGATGCATACAGCCAAAGTTATTTGGTGATTAAAATATACAATTAGTCAAACTGTAGATGGTACATTAAATCTAAAAGGATACCAAAACAGAAAGAAAAAAATAAGAAGAAAGTGCTTGATACCCAGCCAAGGAGACATACACAGAAGTGTCTCTGGGACTGATTTTTTTTTTTATTGATACTAGGGTTATCACTGGGGTTCGCTGCTGGCACTGAGAATACACTGCTCCTGGAGAATTTTTTTTTCTTTTCTTTCTAATTTATATTTTTGTCTGGTAGGACAGAGAGAAACTGAGAAGGGGCGGGAAGATAAAAGAGTCAGAGAAATCTACAGCACTGCTTCACTGCCTGAGAAGCCTCCCCCTGCAGGAAGCAAGATCACTGGTCCTTGTTCAAGGTAATGCATATGCTCTATCAAGTGCTCCACCACCTGACCCCACAGGCTTAATTTTGAATTCAGATATACTATCTATATTAAAATAATTATGATAGACTAGAAAGAAATATTTAAATCAGGGGCTGAGCAATGGCCAGTAAAAAGCACATGTTACCAGGCTCAAGGACCCAGGTTCAAACCCCTGGTCCCCAACTTTGGGGGCATAAGGTGTTTCACAGGTAATAGTCAATTGCTGCAGGTGCCTCTGTTTTCTCTCTCTCTCTCTCTCTCTCTCTCTCTCTTTCTCTCTTCCTCTTTTTTTTTTTCCCCTTAGTATTGCCAATGGCTTCACTGTTCAGGAACAAGTTTTTTTTTTTTAATTTTTTTATATTTATTTAATTTATTTATTCCCTTTTGTTGCCCTTGTTGTTTTATTGTTGTAGTTATTATTGTTGTTGTCATTGTTGGATAGGACAGAGAGAAATGGAGAGAGGGAGGGGAAGACAGAGAGGAGGAGAGAAAGATAGACACCTGCAGACCTGATTCACCGCCTGTGAAGCGACTCCCCTGCAGGTGGGGAGCCGGGGTTCGAACCGGGATCCTTATGCCTAGGAGCAAGTTTTTTAAAGATAGAAACATCAGAAGGAGAGAAGGAGAAGTACCATAGCATCAAAGATTCCTTAAGTATCTTGGTGGCTGGACTCAAAGCTAGGTCCCACACATGACAAAATATATATGCTCCCAGGTAAGCCACCTTGCTGGTCTACTTTTCTGTGAATTTTTATGTACATTTAATTGTGAATCTTATAACTGGTTAGTTTTCCTGAAAATTGATTCTTAATATTTTTTCCATTATAGCTATTTCTTTGTATGCTACCTTGGATGAAAAAGGTTAAATTCCATTCTAATAACACAGCTTTATACTGGAATCACCCTTGTTCAACTATACTGTCTATCATCTTTCTGTAAAAGACGAGCTTAATGTGAACAACATTTTTTAAATCTTCCTCACAACTGAGGAAGCTCAATTTTCAAAACTTTGTTTCATATATAGTACACATCTGCTGAATGGCAAAATTCATTTGCTGAATGGCTCAACTAACAAGCATGAACTTCTTCGTCATAGGGTCATGGATCTCTATTTATGGGTAGCAATGTCAAGGAAATTAATCAAAGGGAATATTAATTATCAGCAGATTGAATTTAATGTTATTAGATACAGACCTGCCTTGTTAGATGTGCTTTCTCTGGTTTTCCTTCTATATGAATTTACAGTCTACCAGGTACATCAAGTTGACTTGTAATTTTAGATGTTTTTGAAAGGACTAAACTGAAGGTCTTGTGAATATTCATGTGCAAATAATTGTGTCAGTATATTTCTAATTATATTTTATTGTTAAGTCCTCAGATGATTGAGTGATATGGAACATATGCTTTTTTCTTTTTTTGCCATTTACTTTTCATTGAATCATCTGCATTTTATTAGCTTCTCAATGCTGATTTTATAAATCATCATATATCACAGACCTCCAGGTTTAAAAAAATGAAATGTTATCAATGTATAGCTATCTGTGGAGGCTAGAAATTCAATACGTATCTTATAGAGCTAAACTTAAGGTGTTGGCAGGACTGAATTCTTCCTGGAGGACTTAGAAAAGAGGATGTATCTTCTTTTTTTAATTATCTTTATTTATTGGATAGAGACAGCCCAAAATCAAGAGGGTGATAGAGAGGGAGAGAGACAGAGAGACACCTGTAGCACTACTTCACCACTTCCAAAGCTTTCCTCCTGTATGTGGGGGTCAGGGGCTTGAACCTGGGTCATTGCACATGCTTGTGCTAAACCAGGTGTGCCACCACCCGCCCCCTTTTAGTATTTATTTATTTATTCCCTTTTGTTGTCCTTGTTGTTTTATTATTGTAGTTACTGATATCTTCATTGTTGGTTAGGACAGAAAGAAATGGAGAGAGAAGGGGAAGACAGAGATGGGGGGATGTCGGGCTGCGCCGCAGAGTAGAGAGAGAGGGATCCAGAGCGAAGAGGGAACACAAATCTTTATTCACACAGGCACCTCAGAGTTGTGTGAGAGCACAGTGGTTCGAGCCACAAGGAGGTAGCAAAAATGGCTGCCTCCCGGACCACCCTCCCTTGCATCTAATCACCAATGTGAATAGTGGACAAGAGAGAAGAGGGGAGGAAGAAGAAGGGCTTTATAGGGCAACAAGCATGAGTGACTTGTCGTGACAGGATTGGTTGATAAAGGCACTGCGAGAATATCATGGGAAGTGGCAAAGCCTGAGGGGATAGCTTGGCAGATGTGACTGCATCTGCATAATTCCCCAAGAGGGGGAGAAAGATAATCACCTGCAGACCTGCCTTACCACCTGTGAAGTGATTTCCCTGCAGGTAAGTAGCCCAGGGCTCAAACTGGAATCCTTGCCAAGGCTTTGCACCACATGTGCTTAACTGACTGTGCTACTGCCCAACTCCTGGTTGTATCTTCTTTCCAAGTTCTAGAAGTTTTCTCTTTCCTTACTTAGAGATACATCTCTAAAAATTAATGCAATTATAAGTGAAATGTTATATTTTTACTCTTATTATTATTATTATTATTATTATTATTATTAATTTTACATAGAAACAGAGTATGGGAGATAAAAACACAGAGAGAAAGGGAGAGAGTCAACACCACTCTACCATCCATGGAGCTTCCCTGGTGCTCTAGTGTCCCCACTGGGTCATGAATTTAAACATGGAATTCTTCTAAAGGAACAAGACTTTAAAAAAAAAGATTTACTTATTGGAAGAGGAACTATTTAGAACACTACTCTAGGGTAGAGGTGCTGGAGATAGAATTCAGAGCCCAAATTATGCAAATTATAAACCAGCTACCTGGCCACATACCAGCATAGGGTTTAAAGCAAAACCATTAAAATTGGACTAGTTGGCACTTGACACATGATTTATACAACAAAATGTTACCAAACAGGAAAATGTATACAAAAGTCTAAATGAGATAGCATAAAAAAGATTTGATATAGGAAGTCGGATGGTAGCAGAGCAGGTTAAACGCACATGGCACCAAGCACAAGGACCAGCATAAGGATCCCTTCTTGAGCCCCAGACTCCCTTCCTGCAGGGGAGTCACTTCACAGGCGGTGAAACAGGTCTGCAGGTATCTTTTTTTCCCCCTCTCTGTCTTCCCCTCCTCTCTCCATTTCTCTCTGTCCTATCCAACAACAACAACAACAACAATATTAACTACAACAATAAAAAAGGCAACAAAAGGGAATAAATAAATATCAAAAAAAGATTTGATAATTTCTTTTGCTAAATTTAGAATTGGAGAATACAATTAACAAGGATACCTCACTCGTAAAGAGCACTGACATTTCTTTTATTTATTTATTTATTTATTTATTTATTTATTTATTTATTTATTTTCTTTTTGTTGCCCTTGTTGTGGTTATTAATGTCGTTGTTGTTGGATAGGACAGAGAGAAATGGAGAGAGGAGGGGAAGACAGAGAGGGGGAGAGAAAGACAGACACCTGCAGACCTGCTTCACCGCCTGTGAAGCGACTCCCTGCAGGTGGGGAGCCGGGGGATCTAACCAGGATCCTTATGCAGGTCCTGGCGATGCACTGACATTTCTAATACAAAGAGACAGGAACTAGTTATTGGATTTACCACCATACTTCAGAGTACAAACCCCATTAGTCCCGTTACAGAAGTGCAGGCAATTCTGATGAAGTCTCTAGTGAGAGGAAGCTAGGTGTAGCTACTCAACAATGAACTGAATTCCTGACATTCCTGAAACATAGCCAGGGATTTCTATCAGAGTTTGACATCTGAGACCAGTATAATAAGGGATTATTTTCACAAGTCAACTTTGATTTTTTTTTTTTTGACATCAGTGGTTCCTGAAATCCTGTGAGATCCTAGTGCTGATTTCTACCACAGTCCTGAATGTATACAGAATTAATTTGCTCCAAGGGAGAAAGTTATTGAAGAATATGAGACATACCTGGCCTCTCCTTAATTTCTTATATATATGCATATACTGATCCTGTAGTCCATGATTTTGAAATGTTAATGGAGGGACTACAAGAACAAGGTTAATAGGATAACATTTTTAAGGTGTGCTCTGTGGTACAAGTACAGTTTATTCAGACAGAATTTGATATTTTACACAGCCCTTTGGGTTGATCTATTTATGCCACTAAATCCTCCTATATGTCATCTGATAGAAAATCTAACAGCTTCATTTCACTGGTCACAAGAAACCCTCTTCTGTCAAGTGCATATGTGTACATATGAACAAGTCACTTGTTCTTTGACTTTAATAGTCTTACATGGAAATGTTATGCAAAACTTTACTGATTAAAAATTATTCAATACTCAGTATCATTGAGCTAAACTTAGATTCTAGGTAACTAGACAAATAAATATACAAATATTTGTAATATCTACAGAAATAATAATTGAAAAAGAAGAAATACTACAAAGGCATCCAATGGAATGGATGAAAATATAGGCATCCATTGGAATGGATAGAAAATATGTCAATTGTGTGTTGAAAGTTAAGAAATATCTATAAATTACTGTATATTAGATTTTTATTTTTAAATAATGCATTCATATACAAATATTGAGATAAACATTGGAGCACTATTTATGAATGTGACAACTCCTTGTGGGAAATATTTAAAAGCTTTCTTTGTATATTTAACATACAGTTAGAATTACAATGAGAACTTGCTAATTTCGTAATCAACATTAGAACTATTTTTATTTTTCCAAAGCAAAGATAGGATTAAGATGATTAAAACCAGTTAGGCAGAAACAATAGATTTTCAAAGAACTGAGGGCAAATTGTATATTTTTCACAATCAAAGACATTAACAGTCTTCTCAGATTGAATAAATTTCTATAGATATCAATGATGTCTCCATAGTGCTTCATTAAATAGCAAAAGCACTGGTATAAGGACAAGGCAAAATCAAGTCCCATACTAGATTGTTGGTCTAACATCTAAAATATGGGGAAGCATGGGACACATGGTTCTCATAATGGACCACACTTTATGATTACACAATTATATATCATAACTGTACTCTTGCCCCAACCCTAAACAATTCTGTTCAAACTCCAACCTACATATTCCTATCAAATCAGATGTTCTCAAAAGGTACCATAAATAAAAGTGAGGAAAAAGGTGACAAGTATATAATTAAAGAAAGGCAAGCGATTAACCTTGATTAACTGCTTGAATATGGAGAGACACCAGGTAAACTCATAGAGGAGATGTTCAGTCTGAGCACATAAAGAGTAGCTATTTGTTAATTACAGTCTGCATCTACCATAGGCAATTTGACCCACTTTTTTTTAAGAAAGGATTAATTAACAAAACCATAGGGTAGGAGGGGTACAGCTCCACACAATTCCCACCACCCAATCTCCATATCCCACCCCCTCCCCTGATAGCTTTCCCATTCTCCATCCCTCTGGGAGCATGGACCCAGGATCATATGGGTTGCAGAAGGTAGAAGGTCTGGCTTCTGTAATTGCTTCCCCGCTGAACATGGGCGTTGACTGGTCGGTCCATACTCCCAGTCTGCCTCTCTCTTTCCCTAGTAGGGTGTGTCTCTGGGGAAGCAGAGCTCCAGGACATATTGGTGGGGTCTTCAATCCAGGAAAGCCTGGCCAGCATCCTGATGGCATCTGGAACCTGGTGACTGAAAAGAGAGTTAACATAGGAAGCCAAACAAATTGTTGAGCAGTCATGGACCCAAAGCTTGGAATAGTGGGGAGCAAGTGTTAGGGAGGTACTCACTGCAAACTCTAGTGTTACTTCTGCTTTCAGGTATATATTTTGCAGTAGTTTATAGATACATGTGAAGATATGCTTTCTCTCACAGAAACTGGTGTATATCTAGGTTTTGGCACTTTGTTAGAAAGTGAACCACCTGAGATGAAAATAGAGTATACTATGAAAAGAAAGGTCTCACCCGAGTAATGAAGCTGAAGGGTTGTCATTCCACATATCAAGTCTCTGGACACAGTCTGAAGTGAAGCATGTTGAGGTGGCAATCGTTGCATTGGTTAGGTTGTGATCAGCGGATGCAATATTACTTGATGTGGATTGGGAGAGGCATACGGGAAAGTGGGCCCTATCCAAGGGTTCCAGGACTGGGGGAAGTAGGGGCTCTATAGTGGAGATGTGAGGTTCCTGCTGTCTTAGGGTTCAAAAAGACAATCGATAGTTAATGTTATCATCACATTATTTGGTAATTAACCAAAAAAGCAAATGACCCCATCCAAAAACAGGCAGAGGATATGAACAAAACATTCACTACAGAGGAGATCCAAAAGGCTAACAAACATATGAAAAACTGCTTTAGGTCACTGATTGTTAGAGAAATGCAAATTAAGACAACACTAAGATACCACCTCACTACTGTAAGAATGGCATACATCAAAAAGGACAGCAGCAACAAATGCTGGAGGGGTTGTGGGGACAGAGGAACCCTTTTACATTGCTAGTGGGAATGTAAATTGGTCCAGCCTCTGTGGAGAGCAGTCTGGAAAACTCTCAGAAGGCTAGACATGGACCTTCTATATGATCCAGTAATTGACCCACTTTTATATGGTTCTAAAACATTTCCACTTTTTATCTTATTCTGGACTAAATGGAGCATTGGAACAAATGGAAACCTATCACCAACATTGTATATTTATATAGGATCTTTATCCTTATCAAAGAGGAGTTTCAAACTTAGTTCTTGGCTGTTGATATTAGAATCAAAATCTAGGACTTTGAAAATTCATTCTTTATAAAGCTACGAAAGAAAATATTCAGTATATAAATGACAATAGGAATTTTTATTTTTTGAACCCAGGGTTTACTATAATCGTGTATTTTTTATTTTTGCAAAGCATTTTTGTGTGCATAGCTTATCAGTTAAATAAAATAATCTTTAGAAACCCCATATATGTGGTACATTTCATTAATTTGAGATCACTCTAGCATTTCACATTTGCAACTTGGGATAGGGGGGCATTATAGATTAGAATATCAGAATGACTGTGAGAATAGCCTAGATTGTACATTGTCTTCTTTTAATATCTCAAGTAAAATAAAGCTTAAATATGCTCAGTAGTGTAAATGCATTGTCTGCTTTAACATATAATAGAATCAACAAAGGGGCGTTTTCCTACTAACAAGAGATATCATGTAAAATACATTCCTTATATGCTAGAGATCTTGGGTTCAGTCTCTTGTATCACATATCTGAGCAGTTCTTCTCTCTCTCTCTCTTTCTCTATCTTTCATAAAACATATAAGCAATCAAATGATACTGTTTTATGGTCAATCCTCCAAGACAGATCTAGAAAGAGCAAATCCAGGAAAAAATAATAAAGCCACTAATCTGACATTTTAACAGTCTTATTTCAATTCTGAAACATGAATGCAAAAAACATAGTTTTAAAAACCATTGTTCTCTAGGTTACTGTCTGGTTTATTTCTTGAATGGCATTATGCATGAATATACAAGACAAATAAATATTGGGGAATCAATTCTGAAGGAGAGTTGAAGCATGTTGTGACTAATTCATTGTGAAAAAATATTGAAAAGGGGAGGACTGGAAGATATTCCAAACTTTCTGTCTTAAATTTTAGACATGGTCCAGCTACCATTAGTCTGCCTAAAGGAACATTCCTATAAGTTGTGTCATGATGATAAAGGCAATAGAGCTTGCTGCATTCTGACCTTCCCAACTAGCACATTGCTGCCTATCTCTCAATAACAATTGATAACTCCATTATTCAAGAGGAAAGCTCAAAGTTTCTCCCTCTATGGAATCCTTTCCTAATTTTTATTTCTTTATTTTCAATTGAAAAGCCACATGCCAACATAGTCTATAGAGAAGAAATAAACTATATAATCAGCTCTCTTGAAGGGGAGGCCATGTGATGAATATTGAGGTTTTCTAAACCCACACAGTCACTTTGCCAAACATTATTTCTTATCTTTTCAGAAAACTGAAAGTTAGAGAATGGAAAAAATCAGGATCATTTGATATAACTTTTATAGGTAGATTCATCTAGCCTAATTAGGAAAACACAAATTACATTCCTGTAGGATTGTATGAACATATTTTTAATTTACCATTACCTAAATATTATTTTAAAAAATAGATGAAGACTTTTATGTGTCTTAATGGTGTGATTTTGATGTCAGTATTTAATGAAGTACCTTCTGGTGCTTTTGATATGAAAATGTGATTGCTATTGAACATTAAACAAAGAATACTGTAATTTTATGACAATTATATTTTAGCCTTCCATACCAAAACAGTGCTAATCAAATCACATGCTTGAGAACTTTAGCTGGCATAGGGAACTGCATTCTACCACAAATGGTATCATTACAGAGGGACATTAACTGGATAGTTCACCTTGCTTTTTGAAGGGTACAACTAATTCATGCAACTGATACAATGCTTCCATGGGCTAATGGGTTGATGTAGCTTATCAAATCTGTGCTCTAATGTATTTGCATTCAATTCCATTTAAAGATATGTATTACAATTCAGTTCTATCTTCATATTTAAGGAAATGATCCTAAGAGTCCCATCTGGTGCAGAAAAATGATGGGTCTTCTGAGAATACACAAGAGAGACATACTCTAGTGTGTCACCACACTTCCTTGTAGTGAGACTGGCCTCATTAATGTAAGATTCTGAACAAACTCTCTTCCTTTACTGCTTATCTCAGTCAGATGCATCAATCAAATTTTTGAGTCCATTTTATTGTGGAAGTAGAAATCCTTTTATCATTATTAAAAAGTCTACAGAAGTACTAAAGAGGTATGGAAGTCATTTAGGAATCAACACCGCACAATATAGAGTGTAGCACAAAATTTAATTTTTGTAGTATATTCAAATAATGTAAGAAAAAAATGTGAAGTCTTCATCTGCATTCTCAGTGTTCTTGTGAGCTGTGAGTGCTTACTGTGATAATAGGATATTCCTCAACAAACAAGCAAACAAAAAACAGGGATACTTGTGCTACATATTAAAGGCAATTTGGGCAAAAGAGACTTAATTTATGAATCAAATAATGATTGCCCCATACATAGAAACCCCCAGTTAAAATAGATTTATTTATGGTATAGCTTCTTAAGAAAAAGAAGAAATTGACCACCACTCGGTCACATGTAGGAGACCAAACTCAGGGCCTCAAAAGGACACATGTTCTTATATGCTGTGTCACCTCTCAGATCACTAGAAGGTTCCAATTAAATATGCATGTGTATAGCAGGCAGGTGGTAGTTCAGCCAACAGAGCACATTTGTCACCATGTGCAAGGTCCCATGTTTAATTACTCAGTCCCTGTATGCAGGAAAGAAGTTTCAGTAGTGGGACAATTCTGCAGGTGTCTCTCCTTTTCTATGTCTTCTCTCTATCAAAATAAATAGTCATTAAAAATAGTGGAGTTGTACAGGCACCAAACCCCAGCTGTAGCACTGGTGGCAAAATAAAATTATATTTCTATATGTCCATGTGAGTGTGTGTGCGCATGTGTGTGTGTGTGAGTGTGCACATAATGGCACATGTAATCTCACTATGTTTGTGCTAAAAGTGTATAATTTAAGATGATGTACAGGGACATTTTATTTGGAATGCATTAGTGTCTGAACTAAAATATTAATATCTACTGTTTTAGTTTTTGTCTGCAAATTTGTTTCAGCAAACTAGAAACAGCCACTAAATGTCTCACTATAAATGGTATTCTAACCCTATAACTATCACAATAAAATAAAGACCGTGGTCAGTAGTTGTCACCAGAGACCTTTATTTAAGCAGTAGAGGCCATTGCTTGATATAGGGAAAATGGTGAAAACACCTGAGTGTTGCATTCAGCAAACTGATTTTAGGAAAGTTTGCATGTAAGACTTGGCAATGAATCTTTTTTCTTTTTCATTCATCATCTCAGTTAATAAAGGTATCTATTTTAGAAATTCTGTTTTGTAATATTTGGTTTTGTGTCCAAGGCTTTTGTGCTTCTGAATGACTTTTTCAGATAGGAAAATAAAATAAAATAAAATAAAATAAAAATAAACAAGACAGATTGAGATAAACAGAAAGAGAGAGGGAAAGACATCCCAAAATCTAAATGTTCTGCAGTGTGGTGGGGGTTGCTATATTTGAGGATGGGCCAGGCACAAGGCAAGACAATAGTCCTCCAGGAGAGATATCTTCCCAACTCAGAAAACTACTGCTTTTACTTCTTGTAAAAATGAAGATGGGATTCATCTAGAAGTAAGTAATCCCAAAATTCACTTAGAATATATGTGACCAAGACTCAACAAGTCTAACTCAGAGATCTGATGGAAAATTACTAACAGCTCATTCTCAAGATGGCAGAAATAATAAAATATAATAACAACAACAATAATAATACTTTCCTCAGAAGATATACTCTCAACATGACCTTGAAGCATAAGGGAAAATTATATAAAATCACTTCTTACACGCTTCAAATAACTACACCATTAACTCTGACACAAAAATTGATAATTTACAAAATTAAGAGTAAAGACTAAAACATCAAAGAAAAAATTTATCATATTAACTGCTTAGAAGATTTTCTTTTTTTTTTTTTTTTTCTTTTTCCTCCTCCAGGGTTATTGCTGGGCTCGGTGCCTGCACCATGAATCCACCGCTCCTGGAGGCCACTTTTCCCCCCTTTTGTTGCCCTTGTTGTAGCTTCATTGTGGTTATTATTATTGCCCTTGTTGATGCAATTCGTTGTTGGATAGGACAGAGAGAAATGGAGAGAGGAGGGGAAGACAGAGAAGGGGAGAGAAAGATAGACACCTGCAGACAAGCTTCACCGCCTGTGAAGCGACTCCCCTGTAGGTGGGGAGCCTAGGGCTCGAACCGGGATCCTTACGCTGGTCCCTGCGCTTTGCGTCACATGCGCTTAACCCACTGCGCCACCGCCCGACCCCCCAAGAAGATTTTCTATTTAACTCTTAATTTCAAACTGAAATTCTATTGTCTGAAATTTTACAGTTATGTGGATATATGCAATTGAACTACGACTAATAATTCTTAAGAAATAACACATAAGAAAAATTAATAATTTATAGATCAACTCCATGATCTTTACTACATAAATAAATATATTTTAGCAGATACTGTAAAAAATACTGAATCATCTTTTCCAAGCTAGGTAATAGCTTTCCTTTAGATATCTGTTCATCAACTTCATATAATAATGCATTATTCCATATAATATGAACTGGTCAGATAACTATTTCATCACTTATGACTATAGTAAAGATACAAAAAGAGCACCATGAACTAAAATCATATAAAATTTACTGTAGTTTAAACATGCATACCTTTTACTTTCCAGGCAAATTCCAGAAATATGTCCAGCGAAATATATTGTTAAATATGGAGAGTCACTTTTAATTACTTATATTTTGTATCTCTAGATGGGTGTGTTATAATAAATAATTTTAATAATGTACTTATTTTAAACATTGATTGTCCTCTTGTTGACAGATTCAATGATGTTTTAGTTCACTGAAGGATAAAAAATTGCTAGCGATATCAACTCATAAAACTAATTGCAATAAATGTATCTAGCATCTGTTCTTTTTTAGCC
Organism: Erinaceus europaeus; assembly: GCF_950295315.1. Classification (NCBI taxonomy): domain Eukaryota; kingdom Metazoa; phylum Chordata; class Mammalia; order Eulipotyphla; family Erinaceidae; genus Erinaceus; species Erinaceus europaeus. Next base: position 34,769,373 of record NC_080175.1, read on the forward strand.
TTATTTCTCATGCAAAGCTACACATGTGATCTATTTCTACTCTTTATTTCATAACAAAAATTCAAGTTTGGAAAGAAAGAAGCATCTGTTGCTCTGCTATTTATCCTGGTGACTGTGCTGAATAGATTTGACTAAATCAACTATCTTTAGCTTTCTTCGAATCAATAGTCTTAGTAACAGTAGGTTGTGATTTTAAACACTATGTTCCTTTGCCACCATCATGCTAGAGTTTAGATATCTCTTTCTTTTTAATCTTTATTAGAGCTATCAATTTGTGTGCATATCTTAATAATGGTTATTAGAATCACTTATTCTTTTATTTATTTATTTATCAAGGTTTTAATAATTTTTATGATCAAAATTAAAGTGAAAATATTAAAACCTAAGTCTTGAATATTTTTATCCTGAAAAACTAAAAGGGAAAGATAGACACTTGAAATTATTTTTAAATCTTATTAGCACTGAAGTTATTTGTCTCTAGAAGAAGTTAACTGAGATAAAGGGTCAGGTAAGAGTGACAAAGGAAAGGGCTTTTTGGAAACTTGGAGCAAACAAATTTGGGGCAGGCAGTCTGAGTTTATACAAGGTTGATGATATACAGACCACTGATGGAGTCCATCTCTGCTTTTCACAAGAATACCAGTTTACATTGCAAAGATTTCAGCCCTGAGACTAGTTAGGTATAATGGGAATGTGGGAATAAATGGGCTTGTTACAGTACTTCTCCCTCGCCCTCGCCCTCGCCCTCTATCTTCTCCCTTTCTATGAAAAATGACAACCCAGGAACAGTGAAATCATACATGAACAATGCACCAATACTGCATACTCTTTCAATGTATATCATTTATATATATAATAGACATACCCCCCAGTCATTTTTTTTCCCTAGGTCTATGCCAATAAGGGAAGATGGAAGAGGAATTCAGTAAGAAAGAGTTTGGAGGTGCATTTGAAAAAGTCTGGTCTTGAGTTCTATGATGATGGAAAGGCAGGAAATGGATATCAGGGTCAGTCAGGATTCCTTGATAGTTGACGAACAGACTGAAGTCATTAAATAACAACAGTAGTAGCAATTCTCTAGATTATCACATTTAAGAGATACCAACGATTGCCAAAAATGTTTAAAATACATTTTAAGAATTCAAATTTTAGAACCTATTTAGAAACTGCTTAAATATTTTAGTATCTATTGCATTCTGAAAATACTAGATAATCTGAGAATTAAAATTAACCATGAAGGTATACATCTCTCTCATTATACTCTACTTCTTCACAAGGATAACAAAAACAAGTCATGAGTAAAAAAATAATGGCAGTTGTATTCTTTTTTTAATCCTTTTAAAAATATTTTTAATATATATATATATATATATATATATATATATATATATATATATATATATATATATATCCAAGTTTATTGCAGGGGCTCAGAACATGCACCACGATTCCACTGCTCCTGGAGACCATTTTTTCCCCTTTTGTTGCTCTTGCTATTTTATCATTGTTCTGGTTATTATTATTGTCGTTGTTGTTGTTGCTGTCGTTGGGTAGGACAGAGAGAAACTGAGAGAAGAGGGGAAGACATAGAGGAGAGGGAGAGAAAGATAGACACCTGCAGACCTGCTTCACTGCCTGTAAAGAGAGGCGGGGGGCGGGGGGGGGGCTCAAACAGGGATCCTTGTTGCAGTCCTTGCGCTTTGCACCACATGCACTTAACCCACCCACTGCGCCTGACCCCACCCCCGACAATACCTATTTTATAAAAAACAGTTGAACTAATTGCGGCAATCATCTGATCATAAATTACAATCAAATATGCAAATCATGGTTTCTGAACTTGAGGATACCAGCCAACTTGAATTATTAGATTGCTGAACACCATTTTCAAGACTAGAAAACCATTCAGAAATAAAACCTTAGAAATTGCATGTATTGGAGGATATAAGTTTGATCTTGTTGTAAAAAAGAAAACACATCTCTTATAATAAGTAATAAAAAGTCAAACTGTGTGTTCTCTGCTAACACAGAAACTGTAAGAGCACAGGTGTGTTCATTTGTGCCATTTTTATGTGAAGGATTATGTGAAGGATTAAGTGAATAATTCCATAAACATTGCTTTGGCAACATTTTCCGGAGAAAAGCAAATTAAGTTAAAATTAATGTAAAAAAATTAAAATTAATTAAACAGGAATAAGAGTTGTATGCTTTTGGAACTGTCTTTGGAACTTTCACAACTCCATCTACCTAAAAAAATGTATTAACGTATCTGTAAGAAAAAATACCTTTTCAAGCAATCTTTGATCCCTCAATTTGCCTTATAAGATAATTCATCAAGAGTAAGGAAACTGTCAATTTTCTTTTTATGACACTAATGATTTATTGGTTATGTTTCCTTAAAGAAAAAAACATATTTGCAGATAAAGTGATAACTTTCTGCAGAAAAATTTACAAGCAAGGAAACCAATTCAGAGAGATGAAGTGTTCAAAACTGAACCACTAAATAACAGTGACATAACTTTCTAAATTTTTATTAAATCCTTATTCCATAGAACTTAAACTATTTTAATTAATCCATAAATGGTATTTACACTATGTTTATGTCTCCCAAGAGATTTCTCTACTCATCCATTTTCTTTGTTTAACTCCATCATTGTATAAAATAATGAAGGTGATAACAATACTTTGTTCTTTCTAAAAAAGAGTTTTTTAATCCTAGAAACTACGAGTAAAGAGGAAGAGACAGCCAGAATTTGGGAAAAATCTAGAGGATGCATTTATCTGAAAAATTTCCTGATAGTAGTTACCACATATGTTAGACCATATCCTAAAACTTCACATGTATAACTTCTCAAAGTTTTCAAATTATCATCTATTGCTGCAGTATAATAGTCCTATTGACCAGATGAGAAAACAGAAATACAAGTGAACCAACAATGTAGAAAAATGGCAAAAACAGGAGTCTATGTGCTCTGAAAGACTACTCATTTAGGTTTCAAAATACATGCAGGCAAGCTCTTGTTTGGCTCAGGCTTCTCCTAGTTTGTCATGCAGACTTGTTTTGGTAATCTTCCTTTTTAACACATGCACATACCAGGAAGTTTCTGAAGCTACACAGATCAGGAACATTTATGCCATTATATAGCCATTTTCCTCTCTGAAATTAGAATGATGTAATTTTTTAACCAGCTATTAATTCAGGAAAAAAACGGCATGGGGCTACTAATGAGAGGCAATTGATCATATCTTTAAGAATTTTGCAAAACAATGTGAACCATAGTTATTATAGTCAGTTCTCTGTTTACATACAATGAAATAAATTTATATAGATGATAATGACTTCTTATTACTTGTTATACCATTACTTGGTATACCATTTGATACACATGATTTCTCCAGGGGAGGGAGCAGGCATGCCTATTCTCCATAGGAAGGAAATACTGTAGAATGACATACTGTTCAGAATCTTTCCCCATCACTACATTAAGTGGAACCATGTTGGTCTCTTGAGATCATTCATGATGGGATCTACTATCAGAGACATTTTTTTTTAAATTTTTTTAATATTTATTTTATTTATTTATTCCCTTTTGTTGCCCTTGTTGTTTTATTGTTGTAGTTATTATTGTTGTTGTCGTTGTTGGATAGGACAGAGAAATGGAGAGAGGAAGGGAAGACAGAGAGGAGGAGAGAAAGATAGACACCTGCAGACCTGCTTCACCGCCTGTGAAGCGACTCCCCTGCAGGTGGGGAGCCGGGGTTCGAACCGGGATCCTTATGCCGGTCCTTGTGCTTTTTTTTTTTTTTCAAATCTTTATTTTATTTATTTATTCCCTTTTGTTGCCCTTGTTGTTTTATTCTTGTAGTTATTATTGTTGTTGTCGTTGTTGGATAGGACAGAGAGAAATGGAGAGAGGAGGGGAAGACAGAGAGGAGGAGAGAAAGATAGACACCTGCAGACCTGCTTCACAGCCTGTGAAGCGACTCCCCTGCAGGTGGAGAGCCGGGTTCGAACAGGGATCCTTATTCAGGTCCTTGTGCTTTGCGCCACCTTCGCTTAACCTACTGCGCTACAGCCCGACTCCCCGGTCCTTGTGCTTTGCGCCACCTGTGCTTAACCCGCTGCGCTACAGCCCGACTCTCCAGAGACATTTTTATATATTAGAAACCAGGGGTTAACCTATCGTTTCATTGTATTCATAGAAATGTAAAAGCACAAAAAAAAAAAGAGTAGTTTAGTTTCAATTAAAATTTGTGTCATGACTATAGTCATTACATTTATGAATATTCTTCAAAAGGGGGGCACAATATTAGAAATCACTGTTTTATTTGACAGTGAGGTTACTCAGGAGCCACATGGTGGCACCTGTGACAGAACATTGACTCTGCTGTGCTGGAGGACCTGCGTTTATGAACCTGGTCCCCACCTGTATGTGGGAAGCTTTATGATCAGTGAAACATCGTTACAGTTGTCTCTCCTCTTCCCTTCATACCTCTCTCACTCTCTCTTAAATTCTTTCTGGCTGTACGATTAAAAAAAGAGAGAGAAAGAAAGAGAAAAGGGGATAAATATGTCATTCTTAAAGCAGTAATTACACAGCGGGTTAAGCGCACTTGGCACAAAGCCTGTAAGGATTCCGGTTTGAGCCCTGGCTCCCCACCTGCAGGGGTATCCCTTCACATGCCTTAAAGCAGGTGCACAGGTGTCTGTGTTTCTCGCCTCCTCTCTGTCTTTTCCTCCTCTCCCCATTTCTCTCTGTCCTACTTAACAACAACGACATTGATAACAACAACAACAATAACTACAATAAAATACAAGGGCAACAAAAGGGAAAATAAATAAATATAAAAAAAATTAAAAAGGAACTTGTCCATGCCATTGACAAGGGTGCCAACATACACTCAAATGTTTATCATACAGTTATTTCTGTTATAAGCAGAATATTCATTTCAGAAATATGTCACACATTAGTGAGTCAAGTGACAATTTTATTGAATCAATTAGTTATCAAGGATTTCTCTGTAATATGACTTTAATAAGTAGTGGTTGGATTCCATTAT